>NC_133326.1:60168142-60360642 GCF_042186555.1 Aquarana catesbeiana | reverse complement strand
TTAGGGGGCGGAGAACATGAGTTAATTTCGAACGTCAGGGGCGGGCGACGCAGGCGGAGTTTCACACATGCGTAGTTTATGAAGAGGGCCCTTGCGCACGTGTCGTACGAACGTTCTGTGCGTAGGTGATAGTGGACCAGGACGTTACAAAACGAAGGTAATTTTAAATATTTTTTTTGGGTTTTATGGTCATGACTTTGTAGCAAGCGGCCTATATGGCTTGATAGATTGATGAGGCCTACATAGGGAGAAGATGATGAGGGGTTAGCCGAAACCTATAATAAAAGTGTTTTTTGTCTTGTGACTTCATCTTTTCCAGATATAATGAATCCCCTATTTAAGGATCCAGAGTTCCTTACATCTTTTATTTCCAAATATCGAGAGATGAGGAATTTGTGGGAGGTGAAACACCCTCAGTATTATGCTAAGCATGTGAGGAAGTCAACGCTGGAGAGACTTCTGGCCTTTGTCCAGGCGACCATCCCGGAAGCAACAATGGAGACATTGCTCAAGAAAATTGGGGGCTTGAGGAACATGTATAAGAGGGAGCATAAGAAGATCCAGGAATCAAGGAGATCAGGAGCATCAGCAGATGATGTTTATGTACCCAGGCTGTGGTACTATAATCAACTACGTTTTCTGGATGACCAGAATGAAGCCAGGCCATCACTTTCAACCCTTCCCTCCACCCTTCCCTCCACCCCAGCAGAGGCTGATGAGGAGCAAGCTGGGTCTTCCATCCTGGATGAACCAGATATGACCATCTGGAGTCAGGTAAATTATTTTAACAAATATTTACTGTACTAATATTAATGATGTTAACTGGATGTTATAATTGTCTAAAATAATTTGGCACTCAAAATTGGGTATACATATCAATTGACAGTAGTGGCTAAATATGTTTGGCACCTGCTTGAAATAATTAGGGTGTCTGATTAGACTCTTTTATTAAAGAGAAGTATTCACATTGAATTTGCTATTCATGAGAAGCAAACTGTGTGTCATTGATGAACCCAAAAAAATATACTCAAACTATTGTCCTTTTTTTATACACAGGATGAGTCCATCCAGGAGGAATGTGGGGAAAGTGGCAGGCAGGAGGAGACCAGGCCCATGGACAGCCTGGAGGAGGCCGGATTCACCATCATCCTGGAGGAGGCTGGGCCCAGTGTCAGGCAGGAGGTGGCTGCTCCCAGTGAGGTGGCTGCTCCCAGTGAGGTGGCTGGGCCAAGTGAGGTGGCTGGGCCCAGTAGGAGCCTGACCGAATCCCAAGTGCCTCCCCTCCACCTTCCCAAAAAAAGGGCCAGGAAGGGGATGGTCACACAGGACGCATCCCTGCGCCTCATGCAAGAGGCCACCCGTTTTTTAAGGAGCCCCCCCGAAGCGGAAGAATCCTATGGCTGCTACTTAGCCAGCAGGCTTCTTCAGATGAATAGGGAGCAGCGCCTCATTTGTGAGCGCCTATTTGGGGAAACAATCCATAAGGGGCTGCAGGGCACGCTAACACAAAACACCCAACTACATGAGGCAGCCCCTCCTCCTCCTCCTCCTCCTCCTCCTGCCACAACTGAAACACCAGAGCCACAGCCTCAAAAGAAGGCTACAGGGAAGGCTGCAGGGCAGCGTGGAGGAAAGGCTGCAGGGAAGAGAAGAAAATGATGACCTGGGTTCAGTCTGGTCTGACAGAAGACGCAGGCTGTTGTAGGACCACAGTCTGGGGACATCTAGATCATCTGCTGGTGCTGTTGATCTCTGGGATTCTTGGACCAGATTGTGCTCCCTCTTATATGGACTCCGCAAGATCCCAATTTTCTGGTACACCGACTTTTTCCAGCGTTGACTTCCTCTTTATTTTATTTTGACCATGAATAAATGGATCATTTTTTGAGTTTAGCAAAAGACTTTTTATGTTTTTTCTTTGAAATCATTGATTTTACACACAATGTTAAATTAACAAGGGACAACAATCTCATTGAGTTAGAAAAAAAACACACCAAAAATACATTACTAATGTTAATAATGTTCAAGTGGTAAGTCTTGAAAATCCAAAAATTTACGTAACCAAAAACGGTGCTTTGGGTTAACTTTATCTAAAAACTAAAAAATAATCACTATAAAAAAAAAAAAAACAGAATAATGGGTTCTTTGTGGTAACTTTACAAACTTAAAAAAAAAAAAGGGGAAAAAGTATTATTAGTATGGAAACATTGTTTTTAAAATGCATACTATATCATTCATGAGATCAAAGAGAAAAAGAATCCAGAAATCAGTTTGGGAGAACTCTGATTATGAACAGCAAAACACCTTCGTTCTTTATAGAGCCTTCGTAAAGAAGAAATAAAATGCGCTGCATTCAACGATCACAGATTTTGCAGCGTGATGAATGTGCTACCTACAATACGAACACTAGTTTTACTAGACCGAGTGCTTCCGTTTAGTTTTTGCTTATGAGCATGCGTCGTTTTTTTGTCCGTCGGACTAGCATACAGACGAGCGGACTTCGGGGTCCGTCGTACTTACGACGTAAAGATTTGAAGCATGCTTCAAATCTAAAGTCCGTCGGATTTGAGGCTAAAAAAGTCCGTTGAAAGTCCGGAGAAGCCCACACACGATCGGATTACCAGCCAGCTTTAGTCCGTCAGCGTCCGTTGGACTTTTGTAGACGAAAAGTCCGACCGTGTGTACGCGGCATAACAGTTTTCTTCTAATATTGTCCTGTATTTGGCTCCATCCATCTCCCCATCAACTCTGACCAGCTTCCCTGTCCCTGCTGAAGAAAAGCATCCCCACAAGATGATGCTACCACCATCCTGTTTCACGGTGGGGGTGGTGTGTTCAGGGTGATGTACAGTGTTAGTTTTCTGCCACACATGGTGTTTTGCTTTTAGGCCAAAAAGTTAAATTTTGGTCTCATCTGACCAGAACACCTTCTTCCACATGTTTGCTGTGTCCCCCACATGGCTTCTCGTAAACTGCAAATGACTTCTTATGGCTTTCTTTCAATAATGGCTTTCTTCTTGCTACTCTTTCATAAAGGCCAGATTTGTGGAGTGCACGACTAATAGTTGTGCTGTGGACAGATTCCCCCACCTGAGCTGTGGATCTTTGCAGCTCCTCCAGAGTTACCTCTTGGCTGCTTCTCTGATTAATGCTCTCCTTGCCTGGCCTGTCAGTTTAGGTGGACGGCCATGTCTTGGTAGGTTTGCAGCTGTGCCATACTCTTTCCATTTTTGGATAATGCATTGAACAGTGCTCTGTGAGATGTTGATAGCTTGGGATATTTTTTTAATAACCTAACCATGCTTTAAACTTCTCCACAACTCTATCCCTGACCTGTCTTGTGTGTTCCTTGGCCTTCATGATGCTGTTTGTTCACTAATGTTCTCTAACAAACATCTGAGGGCTCTGCAGTACAGCTGTATTTATACTGAGATTAAATTACACACAGGTGGACTCTATTTACTAATTAGGTGACTTCTGAAGGCAATTGGTTCCACTAGATTTTACTTAGGGATATCAGAGTAAAGGGGCTGAATACAAGTGCACACCACACTTTTCAGATATGTATTTGTAAAAAAGTTTAAAACCATTTATCTTTTTCCCTCCAATTCACAATTGTGTGGCACTTTGTGTTGATCTATCACATAAAATCCCTATAAAATACATTCACATTTCTGTTTGTAACATGACAAAATGGGGAAAATTTCAAGGGGTGTGAATACTTTTTCAAGGCACTGTACTTTGTAATTAGTCTCTAGTGCTAGAATGTTCTAAACAGAAGACTTGGTGGTGGCCCAAACATTTGGCCACGCTATCTGCACTGTGGCGATTCCGAGGTGACATCTTATTTTTTTTGTTGACAGCACTGGGATGCATCAATCGGTGACATCCCTAGGACTTGAGGGAACCAGGTGCCAATCACATGATCACTGTATAGTGAATGAATATCCCAGTGATCATTCTGTAGTCCTTCCCTGTGTTGTCCAGCCTCTGTGAAAAGAAGAAGCAGCAGACTTCTCTGTTAATGAGGAGGAAAGTATACAGTGCATCTCTTCCTCCTTGCTGGAGATGATGTCTGTACAAAAAATATCTGAAGGAAAAAAAATACATTAACTAGTTTCGTTCTTGGTCTGTTTTTTTTTTTTTCACAAAGATTCTTGGCCTGGTTTAGTTGAGTGTAGGTGTCAGTGCAAATGTGCCAGTTAACTGTTAGTAATAATCCATATTCCCATTGCATATGTTCCTAGGGAGAGCTCTAGGATAGTGGGTTCTAAAGCAACCCCCAGCTGGAGACTGGATAATGAAAGGCACAATTAATCTATTTGCCAGCACACCACGGATCTGAAGTCCAGTTTTTTTTTTTTATTAAAGCATTATCACATCACAAGCAAGAGAGTGCAATGTTTCTGAGTCACGCAGGACCCCTTCGTCAGGTGTGCAATTCCTCACCGGCTGGGAAATATATAGGTGGTAGGGTGAGCATGTGCTCGTTCTGTTTCTACATTTAATTGAAGGATAGTTCCTTTTGAAGGAATTGCTTGACCGGATGGGATAATCCTGAAAATAAGTACATATATGCATCTTTCTTCTACTAATTAGTTAGTATGGGTTCTAAGAGAGGAGGGAGTCTTTTTAAGATTAGCCACGAATTCTACATCTAGATTTTAAGCTCTAACTGACTCCTTAAAGCAGGCTATGGTTCAATGGAACTCCACAAGTTTCTTCTGAAAGGGTGCTAGGGGTTTCCTGGGCAGTGGTAGATTGAGCTCCTACCTAAAATGATCACCAGTGTAAGGTGGCAATTTCCCATCAACATCCCTTGTAGGGGTCACTTCTACATTTATCACCAATCTAAAGGGGCTTTTCTCCACTGACCATCAATGTAAGGAGACATTTTTTCTTTGACAACTGGGGGGCGCTACAATTTTAATTCATTAATTATTGCCATATTGATCAGGGTTGTCAAATACTTTAGTTTTGTAATTTTCTTTGTTCTTACTCATATAGGTATTATAAGGCGCCATACACCGGTATATCTTTCTATCAACTTACTGATCATGTTAAAGTAACATTAAACCCTAATTTTATTTATATTAAAATAATAAACCTATACCTAAGGCCCCTTTCACACTGGTGCGGTTTGCAGGCGGTATTGTGCTAAAAATAGCACCTGCAAACCAACCTGAATGTGCCGCTGCTTTGTATCCAATGTGAAAGCCCCGAGGGCTTTCACACTGGAGCGGTGCGCTGGCAGGACGGTAAAAAAAGTCCTGTTAGCAGCATCTTTGGAGCGGTGAAGGAGCGGTGTGTATAACGCTCCTCCATCACTCCTGCCCATTGAAATCGATGGGACACTGCGGCAATACCGCCGACAAAGCCGCTTTGCGGTGGTTTTTAACCCTTTCTCGGTAAAACCGCCCTGCTAGCGGCCGAATACCGACGGTAAAGCGCCGCTAACAATAGTGGCGTTTTACCGCCGACGCCACCCCTGCCCCAGTGTGAAAGGGGCCTAAATGCTCTGTGCAATGGTTTTGCTCAGCGCATCCCCGATCCTCTTTTCCTGTGGTCCCCCTGCTGGAGCTCCAGGCTCCTCCTCTTAGAAAGCTGCTGTCTAAAAGGGAACATGTGTGGGCTATCTGCATCCATTGACACATCCTGGGAGGCTCGGTCCCACCCCCTCATAACAGCATTTAATTGACAGCTGCCTGCAATCTGCCCAGTGAGGAGGAGACAGTGGCGAGAGCTGCTGCTCACGTGCACACCACTGGCGCTGTACTGGGCTCAGGTAAGTTTAACAGGGGCTGCTTTAGAACCACTTTAAGGTTTCAGGAAACTACTGCTAAAGGAATAGGACCAGAAGTGCTTTATGTGCTGCCTTGGATATATTTTCTTGAATGTCTTTGAGCCCTCTTATTCAGGCTTTCAGTCACAAGTCTCCAATAACTTATGTAAACTTAGGGTAAGGGCCTATATTTGTGTCCATGTGTGATACTGGCTGTGCTGTTACTGTTGTGGAAGCATCCGCTGGTATTGCTAAAATACTGAATATTATAATAAGGCTATGGGTAGTTTATAAAATTATTTTAAAAAAAATAACAATTGCCCTCTGTGCTTTTATTATAAGATGGCAAATGTGGGTACAGAGCGTTGTAGAATTGACCTTATTGTTTTGTGCTAGACATACTGTGAGTGTGGACTAAATGACAAAAAAAAAAAAATTGTGCTCATCTAGACTTGATGATCAGCCTATGTTATAAAAATACATTGTTAATTTTTGATCTCTTTCCTTTTGCACTTTGTTTAGGCCCACCAGACTGTGGATCCAGCTGTTCTGTTATGTAATCCAGCCACTGAAGTATAAAATCAAGAAGACTCCTAAGTCCAAGTGAAGAAGTTAATTTTTTTTCTGATGTTTGCATTTGACCAGATGCCTTTTTTTATGGTACTTGGAGATTTGTCGCCATATGTAGAAGAATGGAGGAGTACGGTCTAAAAGTGCATTTCTAATTTAGTCCACAAATGAAGGACGTATGGTAACGGGCAAAGGCTGTGGTTATACACTCTTACGCATTCAGGTGATTGGGCACTGGCAAAGCCTTTGACCTCAAAGGAGCTATAGAGGGGAGATTTACAAAAATTGGAGCACTCAGAAGCTGATTGGCTACCATGTACAGCTGCATCAGATTCTAACTTCAGCTTGTTCAATTAAGCTGTGATAATAAAATGTGGAAGCTGATTGGTTTCTATGCAGAGCTACACCAGATTTTGCACTCTCCAGGTTTAGTAAATCTCCCCCAGTCTCATAATCAAAATTTATAATAAAAACATCAGCATGATAGGTGTAATTTGCATCATCCACTTTGCATTTTGCTGTACATGTCCACATACAAGTTTTTTTACAAATTGGTGCTTGTTTATTTCCACCCTGGATTCCAGCTGCGACAATGGAAGGTGTGGCCAGCTGAAGCCGGCCTGTATTCATTTATTTCCAGATTTTCATGAAGATGGCTACTCAATATACAGCTCCCTGTATCGCACATGCGCAGTAATGATACTTTATTGTTAAGGATGCTATAGCAATGGTGGCATCAAAAGTTTCCTTTTTTTTTTTATATAGCAACCTTATAACAGCAGTGAACACGGAAGGAAGCAAGTGCAGTCAGGGGAAAGGCTGAAGCCATGCAATAGTATGCAGCTGGTCTCCTGATAAATGTGGCCACTTAGTATTCTAGTAGATGCTCTTCTTCATAAATGGCGCCTAATTCCTCCCACTCACGTCATTTCCAATCCGGAAAAGAGTTCAAGAGTGGTCTGTTTAGGTAGCTGATCCTGCCATCTTAGTCTTAAACTAACATCTCGCTTAACAATTGAACATGTTTATTCATGCAAAGACTTCGGAGATAGGAAGTTTGAAGCACTCCTAAAAGTTCTCTTTACACTTGCAAGCCCAGTTCTGCAACCAGCAATTAGCTTCAGTTTTACAAATTGCAGTAACTGGACCAGGGCAACGAACAACCAATACGATCCTGTATTCCAGGACTGTGCCTTAAGGTCTGATTTACACTTGTGCAGTTTGCATATTGAAGGTACAGTTTGTGTTTTTCAATAAACATCTTTAAACCATTGAAGTCTATGGAGCCAAAAACCAAAAAAAAACCCTGGACCTTTTATATAAAATGCACAAATGTGAACTACATCCATAGAAAACCATGTTAAATGGACTGTAGTGTGTTTGTGCAAAACTGAAACTGCACTAAAAAATGCATAGGTGTGAACCAGGCCTTACTGAGCCCTGCTCTTTTGTGTGGATGCCCTAGAACAAGTAATGAAACACTGGCTCTAATCTCTATTCACATGTGTAGAAACTTGTGGCTCAAAACCTTGACAGCTGAAGCTGCCTGTAAAAAAAAAAAAAAAGAAACACCTTGCAGGTATGCTCTTTGAAGGAAGATGTCTTTTGGGGGAGGCACTTGACATATTCATTAAAGATGTCACAGGAGGGTTCTATTACCACAGCAAAACATTCAAAACCCCATGCCCCTGTACCTCTTCAATATGCAGAGAGCCTAATAGCTTTACACAGGCTCAAATTTGAAAACCTAAGTTCAGCCCTTCCTGCTGCAAGCCTATGATGCCCGCCAAACTTTCCTAAAGCCCTTTTTCCAATGTGCATGCTTTCACTCCTGAGAGTGCAGGGGAGGTCTGTTACAGTTTGCCCCTCTAAATGACAGACCTGTGGGTTTCAATTGGTGGCTTCAAAGGGGTACAAAATAGAGTTCAAAACGGCTCCTTTCTTCTCTCAAATCAACCAAAAACTGCCCAAGGCCAGTCAGCTTTGCAGAATGCCCTAAACGGTCTTTAGGCCTAGGGAATAGTTGTGCCACTACCACAAGAAATGTTCAAGGGATTCTATTCTAATCTGTTCACGGTACCAAAGCTTGATTGGGGTGGGGGGTATTCATCCAATTCTAGACCTAGGGTCCTTCAGCAAAAAGTCCAAAATTACACATGGAATCCCCAAGATTGTTTTTTGCCTCTCTGAGACCAGGGGTGTATCTGGCATCCATAGACATCCAAAATGGCCATCAGCATATTCCCATTTATCCACCTCATGCGCAGTTTCAGCACTTTACAGTGGCAAAAAAATAATTTCCATTTTGTCACACTGCCTCTCGGCCAATCCTTTGCTTCCAGGTTATTCACAAATGCCCTAGCACCTCTTCTAAAAACTTGGGACATCCGGGTCATGGGTTATTGGGATTACCGTCACCTGATAGACTAATTTGCCTTCCAGCTGTTCCTCCCTCTTCTGGAAGGACACCCTATCAGGGTGCAGTCAGACAATGCCATGGCTGTGCCCTCCATCAACCACCAAGGAGGGCCCCCTGAGTCATACAGCCTTGAAGAATGCAAGCCAGATAAGCTCATGAAGAGATTTGCTTACAGCGATCTTTGTGCTCCATATCCTGGGAATGGACAACTGGGAAACAGATTAACTCAGCCACTTCATCTGGATCAAGGGGAATTTGACTTTTTCCCTGACATGTTTAACCTGATATGAAATGAGGGGACCTGGATATCCTGGTCTCCAGATTCAACATAAACCTCTGTGGCAAGGACTAAGGACTCACCAGCACTGTCATCAGACGCCTTAATAATCCCCTGGTCTCTGTTCAGGCTAATCTATGCCTTAACCCACCCTTCTCCCATCGTGCAAATTCTATGTGGTCTGCTCCAGAAAATAGGGTAAGAGAACAAACCAGTCATTCTCATTACACCCGACTGGCCCAGAAGAACTCAGACTACTGGGAGAATACACCTGAAGTCTTTCCAATAGGCCAGATCTGCTCTCTCAAGGTCCACTTTTCCATACTGCTTCTAAAGGCCCATACACACGATCGTAGGTACGATCAATTGTCCGACGGACGTGTTTTGTCGGATAATCCAACCGTCTGTATGCTCCATCGGACAATTTGTCAGAATTTTCGACAACAAAGTTTGGCTGTGCATGCTCTCAAATTGTCCGACAACAACTGTGTTCCGTCGGTTTATTCGATCGTGTGTACACAAATCCGTCGGACTATAATCCAAAGTACAAACACATATACTCCGAACCAATGCTAACCATCAGACACCATTAGCAGAAGTTGCCCAAAGGGTGGCTAAAGAGCAGAAAAAACACATAGTTTCGTGAATGTTGGCTGAAAATGTACTGCCGTGTGTATGCAGAACAAGTTCACGGACAACACCCTTCGGACAAAAATCCACAGATTTGTCCGATGGAAGTCCGATCTGTCCGACCGGTATGCCGGTTGGAAGCCCAGATCTTGAGACAGCGGGGGGGATGTGGGAGGTTTCTTTACTAAAGGCAAATCCACTGTGCACTGTGGTTGAAAGTGGAAGTGCAGTCGCTGTAGAGGGTGACATGCAAGGAAAATAAGAACCAGCATTTTTGCTTGCACATGATTGGATAATAAAATCAGCAGAGCTTCCCCTCAGATCTACAGCGACTGCACTTCCAAGTGCAAGTGAGCTATGACTAAGCAACAATGATGTTGTGAAACACGTCAGCTGTTTGTTCTGCTTCTGTTGTCACATGAATGTTGACTATTCATTACAATAAAGGCTTTTATCGGAGTGCGGCTGTCCAGAATCCATTTCTTCAATATTGCTCGTGCTGAGCCTGCAGCTGGCTTCCACTTTGAGGAGGGCATTTTCTTCAGTACACCACCTGGAGCGGTTCACCCTTTTGTGCACTTGTAGTGCAGAATGGATTTGCCTTTAGTAAATCAACCTCAGAGAGTCTTGTTGAAAGATCCATTATCGTACCTGGAAATCCTTCTTTGCTTGGTGTGAACACAGGCACTTCAGTCACAGAGATTACTCTGTACCTCATATTCTGGCCTTCCTACAATCAGGATTTGTCCTTTTGCACTCTGGAAGAACAGATTTCGGCCTTTCCATGGTCTTTCCAAAACCTCTGGCTTCATTCTCCCTTGTCAAAATCCAAGGTGTATCTTGTATCTGGTTCCCTTGCAAGTACCCTGTGCTTCTCTGTGACCTGTTTGGTTCTCTTTGCCCTGCAGAAACCACCATTTGAACCTGTCGGGGATATCCTCTTAGATGACCTCTCCTGCATAGTAGCCTTTTTGATAACTATCACATCTGTCAGTCAAGTCTCTGAGTTAGTGGCAGTCTTGCAAGAAGCTCTTCCTTTCATTCATTCTTCAGAATGACAGGGTAGTTCTACACACAAGACCAAGCATTCGTCCTAAGGTGGTATCTGTTTTCTACCTTAAGTATGGCAGACGAGATCTTCATTATGTCCTCCTCCAAAGAAAATTGCTGTTCATTGTTTGTATGTGGTCAGAGTCATAATAGTTTACCTCAAAGCATTAGCTTTTGTCAGGCAGACTAACTGCTCATATGTCCTATACTCAGGACATTGCAAGGGACATCCTGCTTCCAAATCCAACATCACTTGATAAGACAACCGATCATTAAAGCTTACACTAACAAGGACAAATCTCCTCCAGCGGTTATATGTGCCCACTTCTAACCAGGTCAGTGGGTGTCTCCTTGGCATTTCACCACTAGGCCACTGTAGCCCAGCTTTGTAATGTAGCCACCTGTTTACTTTTTCAATGTTCAACCAGATGGACACCTGATCATCTGTGGATGCAATTTTCATCCATAAGGTCCTTGCAGCGGCACTCTGAAGTTGGGTCTGGGGTGTCATTCAGAATGATTGCCACCACAGTGCATAATGTGCAATGTGGTAACTGGTTGATTTACCACAACATGCCCTTTGGCATCCACAAGTACTGAAATACGTTTTGGTTTAAATTACCTTTTAATAATTACAAAATACCGTTATGACACAGATCAGATGCCTGGATCCAAAGTGTTATTCTCAGCCAAGCTGGTTATTGCCTCAATTTCATTCTCTAGGTACACATTTTTGGATTTCAGATCTGGTTAATAGTTCTATATCCACTTCAACATCTAACCCACTCCTCCTGCTAGGTTATCAATATATCCCGATAGGGCAGTGACCAGTCAAGTTTGCCTTCTCATAGTGTACAAACATTTGCCATGTTGTGCAGTGTTGTGTTGTGTTTATGGAACGAATATGGCAATAGAAGGTCAAAATAAGGTCCGATTTACATAAGCTGGTTTTAAAGTGGGGCAATTATCCAGAGCAACTGTGCAGATCCCTTGCTGCATGCAGGAGATGGAACCTGATTTGTTGCTCTTTTTAGGCCCCTTTCACACTTGTGCGACTTGGAACTCTAAAGTCACATGACAAGTCGTACCCCATGTTTTCCAATGAGTACCATTCATATCTCTGTGACTCAGCGACTTAAAAGTAGTCCCTGCACTACTTTGGTCCGACTTTGATGCGATTGGAGGTCCATAGACCTCATGTTTGCACAGGCATTGCTTAAAGTCCCATCAAAATCGCACGACTTTCAGTTCGCACAAGTGTGACAAGGGGCCTTAGATTCTAGCCCTTCCTAGAAATAATGTCGATAGAGCAAAGATAAGAAAAAAAAAATACTACAGAAGCTGATCTACAAAGAATGAGTCATAGTTTGTTTTGCTATGGATAATACAGAACATCGTTTTGGACTATTAAAAAAAAAAAGTAGTGGTTTAACCACTTGCTTACTGGGCACTTATTCCCCCTTCCTGCACAGGCAAGCTGTCATCGATGTCGCCCTTTGAATGACATGTAACGCTATACCCAAACAACATTTTTAACATTTATTTCCTACAAATAGAGCTTCCTTTTGGTGGTATTTAAGCACCACTGGGTTTTTAATCCTTTGCTAAACAAACAAAACAAGACTGAAAATTTTGGGGAAAAAAAAAGTTTTCATAGTTTGTTATAAAATTTTGCAAACAGGTAATTTTTCTTCTTCATTGATGTGCTCTAATGAGGAGGCAACACTGATGAGTGACAATAATGATGAGGCACTGGCGGGCACTGATTGGCAGTGCTGGTGGGCACTGATTGGCAGTGCTGGTGAGCACTTATAGGTGGCACTGGTTTCCACTGATGGCTGCTGAGGAGACCAATATCCCTGCAACAGAAGCCGGTTACCAGCTTCTGTCTTCTCTGCTCACACTGATTGTGAGGAGAAAAAAAAAAGGCAGATAACTGGCTTCTGTTTACTCCTGTGATCAGCTGTCATTGGCTGACAGCTAAACACATGGTAAAGGGCCGTGATGTGATTGGCCCTTTACCCTGTATTGTGATCAGCCTAGTACGAAAGACTGAACGATCACAGAGGGTGCGGTGCACAAGCAGCACGATCATGGGAGGAAGTCTATTGACGCCCTCCCGGCACTGGAAGCCCACGCTGTAGCCGTCTTTCGGCCATAGCACAGGCGCAAAGTGGTTAAATAACTTAGTTCAACATAAATCGCTAATATCTCTACTTCTAATTATGACAACTGATTTTCCGCCCATAAAATAGCGGATATTGTGCAAATTATTAGCTTGCTGACTCAAAGCATGGCACCCTGATTGAGTGCTTGTCTATACTACTCAGTTCATAAGTCAGGGTGACTCAAAGCAGCTCCTATCTAATATCAGTGCCCACTGTAAGGTAAATGCTGCCTTACAGTGGGGTTGCCACTGCACTGCAAGGGTTAAATGATTATTTATGTTTGGGGGTGGCAAGAAACACTTACCGGATCCTCCTGCAGTTTTTACTCACCTACACAGCAGGGACTGCCCCTCGGTGTCCAGTCCAGGGCTGTGGTTCCTGCATTATTTCAGGTACTTATATAGCACTGTCAATTTACAGAGCGCTTTACACATGCAAGGTCCCCATCTCACATTCATACATACACATACTAGGGCCAATTTAGACAGGAGCCAATTAATCTACCCAGAGGAGACCCAGGCAAGGCTCAGGGAGAATATGCAAAATCCAGGCAGGTAGTGTCCTGGTTGAAAATTTAACCAGCCACCCTTTTGCTGCTAGGTGAAAGTGTTAACCACTACACACATTGTGGACTTGTCATCAGAAAAACATTTTTTTTTTGGCCCCCTACACCTAAAAGAGCCCTTGTGGTGCAAGGGTGCATTTTTCTTTTCTGTGGAGTTCATCTTTAACAGGTCCCTGCCATAGTTATACAGAACAGGAGCTTGCATTATCAAGATCTTGGTGCTGGAACTTAGTTTTGGTGTTAATAGGGTAAGTTTACAGTGTTGGGTGTTCATTTTTATCACATTGAAGCTAAAGTGGTTGGAATGCCCGAAGGTTTTTACTTTCATGCATTGGAGAATTATAAGGCAGACAACTACCAAAGAGTGGGTGATCTTTTGAAGTCATAAAAAGTGTTGGAGGATGTAATATGTCCTTTAAAAAATTTTTTTTTTTCTCTCTTGCATGCTCATGTGGATTTTATTCAGAGATCGAAGAGCAGCGATGTCCATGGGGAACGGTTTACCAGGACATCTTTGATATGGAAAATTATGAAGGCAGACTCAATATGCTGACTTCTGCTTGGCCCTGTGGCCATGTACAGCAAACTTCATACCCCATGCAAGAAAAAAAAAAGCTAATGAAGAGAAAAAAAAGCGTGGGGCCTACTGTTCATAGGGGTTAGTACTGCCTAATGTATCTATACAGATACCTTAACCACTTGACCTCCGGAAAATGTTTTGCTATTTGGCACTGCGTTAGTTTAACTGATAATTGCTCGGTCATGCAACGCTGTACCCAAACAACATTTATATAATGTTTTCACACAAATAGAACTTTCTTTTGGTGGCGTTTGATAACCTTTGTTTTTTGTTTTGCGATAAAAACGAAAAAAGACTGACAATTTTGAAAAAAAACAAAAACAAAACAATATTGTTTACTTATAAAACATCCAATAAAGAAAAAAATCAAATCTCTTCATAAATTTTGTCCAAAAGGTATTCTGCTACATGTCTTTGGTTAAAAAAAAAAAAGCCCAATCATTAAGTGTGTATGGATTGTAGCCAATATAGCTTTCATGCAAACCAAACTATGGGATATATTTTTTTCTACTACTGGGGTTGATTAGCTTCTCAAAACGGGACTGCGATAGCGGACAATCTGACACTAGGGGAACTGACTAACGGCCACTGACATCACCAGTGACACTAATCCAGTGATCAGTGCTAATAAAATGCACTGTCACTGTGATGACACTGGGTAGGAAAAGGTTAACATCTAGGGCGATCAAGGGGTTAACTGTGTGCCTAACTATGTGTAATGTGTGCTGCTTTTACTAAGGATGCTTAGCAAGGAATGGAAAAAACAACTACAAGATCCCCTGTTCGTGAACACAGCGCTCTTTATGGTTTACAATGGCAGAGCTGTGTTCAGTGCCGATCACTGGGTCACAGCAATCATTGGCCGGGACCTGGTGATCGGCATGTGCTATAATAAATCACAGCACAGCCAGGCTGGCGGGCGCACGCGCCCCCTTCCCGAGTGTGCGGATCATGTACCAGGTACGTGATCCAGCGCAAGAGAGCCGCTCTTCTGATGTATATGTAAGTTATACAGTCAGCAAGCGGTTAAGAAAGAAGACTCTGTACACCTAACAAAGGCTTTCATTACTATAACTTGCAATCTACATAGTAAGGAATAATACAAGCTACTTATGGAATAACAGCATTTCCCTCTTAGATTACTATTGACATGTGATAGCGGCTATGTTCCAATATATTTATTATATTTGGTCATATGTACAAGTGTTTATATTAGACAACTTACCACGACATTGTTGAGTTTACAAATATTGTGCAACGTACATTAGAATATTCACAGTTAAATATTTTTTAAAGGAAAATAAACTAGTTACCTCTGTAAACGGACTATACTTATTAAAATACTTTTAGTGAGAATTAAAAAGAAAACTCTTTAAAAATAGTTGACACACAGACAAGCCGCAAAAGTCACGTATGAAACATGATACAACAATAAAATATATTTATATACTTTTTTTTGCAGGTCTGTGGGTAGCAGTGTCAATGTTTTCATAAAAAATAAAATTGATATAAAATAAATACATATAAAAGAGATGACACACAAAAGTTAAGTTGATCAAGTAGCAAGGCGTTCACAGAATGCCACATTCAAAAAGTTCTCAGTCCATTTGTAACAGGATAGAGCAGTCTCTCTGAAGTCCCAGAGTTCATTGTGGAAGAGGAACCACAACTTCAACATAATTGATTGGAAAAAAACCTGATTCCCCGTTGACCATGCCTTCAAACCAATTCTCATCAATCTGGTTGGTTAAAGTGATGATGTCACCTTCTTTGAATCCAAGTTCTCCTTCATTTTCAGGGTCAAAGTCATATAGTGCTCTGCAACAGGGCTGGTCCAAATGGATTGTAGAACCTGGAGAGAGAGAGAGCAAACAAAACCATATTTAATAGACTATAGGTAAAGTAGGAGGCGGCAAACATACTTTCTTTCGTGACCATTGCTGCCTAGAGGCTCAGACCAAATTTTGCAGCATTAGCATTCGTCCATTATCTTGAAAATTACTATATAGCTAATCTGCATAAATGAATACATTTTTGCATACTTAAATGTAAGGCTTTTATTTAACTTTTTTTTTTTTTATTAAAACAAAGAAAACATGCTCTGTGTTTTTTTTTATTCCAGGCTGACAAATGTGGAAAAATGTACAAAACCAGTTTCAAAATATTTTTATTTTAAAACTGCAATTATATCTAACAATTCTTGTTATCAACATCTATCACCCAGCCTCATTCATTTTCTGACCATGTAAACAAAAGGGCAGGGATAGCACTGACGTCATTCTCCAAATAAATCCATATTCTGGCAATCACATTGACCAAAAATGGCCATATCAATATTTGGTCTACAACATCACTAGGTATACCCCGCCCCTTTGTTTACATTTAGCAGCAGGGACAGGAAGTATTCTCAGCGAACGTAGTGACAGGAAAGGACGTGTCCAGTCATTGGGATTTTTATTCTATTTTGAGGAGTCAGAGGGCGTTGTTCATCGTAGTTGCTTACACATTTATATTGTGGAACTTTTTTTTTTTTACCACTTGACACACAATGTACGTCATTGTGTTCAAGCAGTTATACCAGGGCTATGGCTGCAGCTGTCAACCAAAAACCCAGGTATTGCGTTTCTCAGCGACGACGTCCTACACTGTGATACTAGCAGGTAATTAGCTGCTGGATTGACTTTACAAGCTGTGGGAGGGGTCTCCCCCCTCCAACCAGTGCCTTTCCGGGCTCTTTTGTGCAATCGGAGAGCCTGGCACTGAAGCTGACAGTTCCGCCATCTGATCATAGAGCCGATTAGGGACCGGAACATCCTTGATCATCTCTATGGTCTTAGACAGCCTTGCGGTTTCTTCAGGGGTGCCTTGGCAAAATGCCTAAAAATGTATCAAAAATTGTATAGCCAGCAGGTGGCTCAAGTCTGCCTTTTAGTTACACAATGTCACAGGTTTTCATTATGCATCATTACCACTTTCTAGACACTGGCATAATCACTTAATAAGGCGGATGTCAGTTGCCTCCACAGCATCCTTGTTTGACCCTCTTGTGTCCCTCTCCCTCAGCACTGGGGTGACATTAGCTGACTGATGGAGAGAAATTGAGGGAGAAGAGAAACATTGGCATACTAGTCAGATCCAGTGTACAAAAGTGTATTTGCTATGGAAGAATAAATCACCTTTAAAGTTGGGTGTCTTAAGTGTGGATGTTGCTAATTGTGTAAAGCTCTTAGAGCCCTTTCACACTTTGCCGCCCTGGGCGGCAGTGGTAAAGCAGGGCTATTTTTAGCACTATTCGGCCGCTAGCGGGGCAGTTTTAACCCCCGCTAGCGGCCAAAAAGGGGTTAAATCCGCCCGCAAAACGCCGCAGCACTGCCCCATGGGCAGGGATGCTTCAGGAAGCAAAGAAGCTGCTTGCAGGACTTTTTCTGATGCCCTGCCAGCGCACCGCTCCAGTGTGAAAGCACTCGGGCTTTCACACTAGGTTTGCAGCTGAGGCTTCTTTCAGGCGCTTTACAGGCACTATTTTTAGCGCTAAAGCGCCTGAAAAATGCCTCAGTGTGAAAGGGGTCTTAGAATAGTTTTTTTACATTTTAGAATGGGGTGCCTTGAGACTAATTTTAGAGGGTGCCTTCACTGAAAAAAAAGGTTGAGAAACACTGGTCTAAGAGACCGGAAGCGACAAAGAATTGTATCACTTCCAATTAGGGCAAATGTAAAATTTTCCATATTTTTCTGGAAAGCATGGGCTCAAGGTGTTTTGTTTTTTTAGATCTCATGCTTTCAGGGATCTTATATAAAATTAAAAGGGACAGTGTAAAAATAAAAGAATGAATAGAATAAACATTTTTTAAACAGCCCTCACCCCCTGTTCGCACGCATAGGCGTTGTGCACGCATATTTAAACGTTTTTCACACTACACAAGGCATTTTCATGAACTAGCGTTCTAGAGCAATAATTCTAGCACTAGCTCTCTGTTTTTAACATTTTTAAAGCGTCGCCTATGGAGATTTTTAAATATGATAGTTTGCGCCCATTCCACAAGTGAGTGCAATTTTAAAGCATGACCTGTTAGGTATCTATTTACTCAGCGTAACATCATCTTTCATGCGTTACCAAAAATTGTGTTGTATATTGTGTTTTTTTGCATTATAATTAAGTGTATTTAAAAAAAAAAAAATAAATTGCAATTGAGAAACCACTGCACCGTGTGACAAAAAAAATGCAGCTCCCACCATTTTATTCTCTAGGGCCTCTGCTAAAAAAAAGAATAAAGGTTGGTGGGGTTCCAAGTAATTTTCTAGCCAAGCAGTTGATAAAAGTGTGTCTTTATTTACATTGTTTTTTCGCTGGTTTCACAGAGCGCTGTCCATCCCCCCATGTAGTATGTTTAACCACTTCCCGACCAGCAGCCGCAGTTTCACTGCGGCAGAATGGCACGGGTGGGCGAAGTGACGTTATGTTATGGCGGCCGTATTAGTTTTGGAACCGATCAGGATTAGTTTTGGAACCTGATCCAAGGCCCAGGCCAATGATTTAATCGCCTGGACCTGCTGATCGGTCCTGACAAATGAAATCCTCCCCTGCCTGTGTAAGTGTAAACACAGACAGGGGAAGTGATGTCATCTCCCCTCGTGGAACTCTTTTACGTTCCAGAGAGAGGATATCCAAACGTGAGTTGCACCAACACTACACTGACACAGTACACATAGGCATATTTCACCCCCCGATCGCCCCCCAGTTAAACCTTTCACTCCCTGTGACTGTGTCACCCAGTGCAGTGTTCATATTTTTCTTTGATCACTATACTGGTGTCATTTGTGACACTAATCAATGGTAGGGTACTTAGTAGTAGCCCCAGATAGCTCTAGGGACCACCCCTACACCCCCCCCCCAATAAAGGTTTGACACCTTGATCACCCCGTCACCAATGATCACCGTATTAGTGTCCCTTCTGTTTCCAGACGGTGCTGTGGCCCAACTTCCCGATCCAGATGCAGTGAGCCGGCTGCATGAGAGGCATTTTCCGCATGTCCTCCCTGGTACCCCTACCCAAAGAGATCCCCAAAGATGTCATGTCTGTAGAAAGCACAGATATAGGCGTGACACCCGCTTTTATTGTCCCTCCTGTCCTGACCAACTTGGGTTGTTCACTCTCTATTGTTACTGTATTTTCGAACTGTAATGTTTTATTTTTACTATGTTTTATTGTATTTGCTTTGCAGGTATGGTATGTCTTATGGTTATACTTTAATGTTACTTTGTTTTATTGTTAACCATCATTTGCTTAGCAGGTACGCCATTCAGCTGCAGCACGGGTTTATTTAATTTGACAGCAACAGCGTTTGCTTCCACGATACGTAAAGCTGTGACTCCAGCGTTGTAGGTTAAACGTTAAAAAGTTAAAAAAAGAGCATATATGCCAAAGCATGGGGGCAGCAATTTGCTCCGAACATTATGGGCAGATTGCCCCCATGCTTCGGCATATATTTTTTTAGGCACAGATTGCGTTAAAAAAATCAAGTTGTTTTATTGAGTTAATGTTTTATCGTTACCATTCTTTGCTTTTCAGGTACGTCATTCAGCTGCAGCACTGATTTATTAATCTTGACAGCAACAGCGTTTGCTCTCACAATGCGAAAATCAGCGACTCCAGCGCTGTAGGAGGTGATTTCACCACCACAGTTAAAAAAAAAAAGGCGCATCTTTAGAAGTGGGTGGATGAAGGGCGATATTTTAATGAAGGGCATACCCACCGATCAATCTCTTTTTTCTTTCAAGCCCACAGGCTGCATGAAAAAAAGAACATTACAATATATGCCCAACAAGGACCAGCAACGTACTGGTATGTTCCTGGACTTTGAGTGGTTGTACCAGAATGATGCCTGCAGGTTTAGGTATCATTCGTTTCAGCCAGCGGTCGGCTTTCATGTAAAAGCAATCCTAGCGGCTAATTAGCCTCTAGACTGCTTTTACAACCTGTCACTACCTATTGCTATCATAGGTGATATTTACATTCCCTGAGATAAAAAAAAATTAAAGTAACTTTATAAAATGAAAACAAAAAAAACCCAAAAAAAAACAAAAAAAAAGCACCCCTGTCCCCCCGTGCTCACATGCAAAGGCGAACGCAAGTGTCGGTCTGGTGTCATATGTAAACAGCAATTGCGTCATGCATGTGAGGTATCACTGCGAAGGTCCGAAACTTGTGGCAAAATATAAAATATTCCATGGACTCAACATGCCTCTCAGCAAATAGCTTGGGGTGTCTACTTTCCAAAATGGGGTAATTTGGGGGGGTTTTTTGCCACCTTGGCATTTTATGGCCTTCAAAACTGTAATAGGTAGTGAGGAGTGAAATCAAAAAATTACGCCCTTAGAAATCCTGAAGACGGTGCTTGGTTTTCGGGGTCCTGTACGCGGGTAGGCTCACAAAAAAGTCTCGCACATGTGGTATCCCCATACTCAGGAGAAGCAGCAGAATGTATTTTGGGGTGTAATTCCACATATAACCATGGCACGTGTGAGCAATATATCATTTAGTGACAACTTTGTGTAATATTTTTTTCTTTTTGTCATCTTTCAATCACTTGTGACAAAAAAAAAATATTCAATGGGCTCAACATGCCTCTCAGCAATTTCCTTGCGGTGTCTACTTTACAAAATGGGGTCATCTGGGGGGGGGGGGGGGGTTGTACTGCCCTGCCATTATAGCACCTCAAGAAATGAGATAGGCAGTCAAACTAAAAGCTGTTTAAACTCCAGTATATGTACTCCTGGGACGGATGATCTATCAAAGTTCCCCTGACAAGGGGGAGGGGCTGCATGTGACGGTGCGCGGCAGGGAACACACAGCTATTGAAATGAAAGCTGTGATGTTCCCGACGCTCTAATCAACCGGGTGGCGGCTCTCCTCTCTCTTCCCCTGCACAGGTAGGCTGCACTGGGGACACACAGGCAAGGCTGCACTGGGGACACACAGGCTGGCTGTATTTGACGGGCACTGGTGAGGCTGCATTGATCTCTTATATCATGTCCGCAGTCTCTGACCATCTCCTGTACCATGTCGGCAGTCTCTGACCATCTCCTGTACCATGTCGGCAGTCTCTGACCATCTCCTGTACCATGTCGGCAGTCTCTGACCATCTCCTGTACCATGTCGGCAGTCTCTGACCATCTCCTGTACCATGTCGGCAGTCTCTGACCATCTCCTGTACCATGTCGGCAGTCTCTGACCATCTCCTGTACCATGTCGGCAGTCTCTGACCATCTCCTGTACCATGTCGGCAGTCTCTGACCATCTCCTGTACCATGTCGGCAGTCTCTGACCATCTCCTGTACCATGTCCGAAGTCTCTGACCATCTCCTGTACCATGTCCAAAGTCTCTGACCATCTCCTGTACCATGTCCGAAGTCTCTGACCATCTCCTGTATCATGTCTGCAGTCTCTGACCATCTCCTGTACCATGTCTGCAGTCTCTGACCATCTCCTCTATAAAAATATTTTTTAAAAACACAGTCATTATCGGTATCTGTCATTTTCGGTATCGGTTTTCGGCCTATTGTATTTTTCATTTTCGCTATCGGTTTCGGCACAAAAAACCTATTAGGTGCACCCCCAATATTCTGCAATGGTCGAGTCAATTACCTGATCTTAACCCAATTGAGTATCCATTTCACTTGCTGAAGGCAAAACTAAAGGCAGAAAGGAGACAACCCAGTCTTTGGTAACTGTTGACTTCAGGCAGTCATTGCCAGTAAAAGATTCTCAACAAAATATTAAAATTGAACATTTTATTTGTCCAATTACATTTGAGCCCCTGAAAATGGGGGGGGGGGGGGCGTATATAAAAAAAGTTGCAGTTCCTGTACCTGCTATTTATGTTCAACCCCTTGAATTAACCACTTAAGGACGGAAGGATTCTTAATGACCAGGCCATTTTTTGCAATACGCCACTGCGTAGCTTTAACTGACAATTGTGCAGTCGTGCGACGCTGTACCCAAACGAAATTGATGTTTTTTCCCCACAAATAAAGCGTTCTTTTGGTGGTATTTCATCACCTCTGTTTTTATTGTTTGCGCTATAAACAAAAAAAGACAGACAATTTTGAAAAAAACAATATTTTTTACTTTTTGCTAAAATAAATATCCCACAAAAAAAAAAAATAAAACTAAATTTCTAACAAAAGTTATAGCATCTACAAAATAGGGGGATTTATTGCATTTTTGTTATTATTTTTTTTTCACTAGTAATGGCGGACTACGACATTGCGGCAGACAGATCGAACTCTTTTGACACTTTTTTGGGACCAATGACATTTATACAGCGATCAGAGCTAAAAATAGCCACAGATTACTGTATAAATGTCATTGGCAGGGAAGGGGTTATCACTAGGGGCGATCAAGGGGTTAAATGTGTGTCCTAGGGAGTGTTTCCAACGGGGGGGGGGTGGGACTGCCTGGAGGAGAAGACAGATCGCTGTTCATAACCAGTATGTACAGGAGATCTGTCTCCTCTTTCCTGACAGAACCGAGATCTGTCTGTTTACATTGACAGATCTCTGTTCTGTGTCTCTCAGGAGCGATCACGGGTGCCCGGCGGACATCACGGCCGCAGGGCACGCACATCGGTTCCTTCGTCACGCCGTGGGCGCCCCCTAGTGGTTCTTAAAGCGGCCGACGTACAGCAACCGTGATTTGCCCAGGGGAGCCAACCTGCCGCAGTATAACTGCGGCGGCTGGTCCTTAACTGGTTAAAGCTGAAAGTCTGCACTTTAAAATTAATTTGGATGGTTTTGTTTTAATTTTATTCTGGTCGCATACAGAGCCAAAAGTATGAAATATGTGCCGGTATCCAAATATGTATGGACCTAACTATGTGAATCTGGCCTTAGCTTTTTTATTTATTTATTTATTTTTTTTTAGAGCAGTGTAAATAAAACAATTTAGCACTTACCTAGTGCTACCTTGACAAAGCAGTTCCTCATGTCTGGCTTTGCAAGGAACTTCAGTAAAACCTTCTGGATTTACTTCTTACCTCTAGTTCCTCGTAGGGGACCACTGTTAGCCGAGCACACAATTGGGCTTTAGTGCAGCTCGGACTGGTATTCAAAACGATCAAACCCTGAGAAGTTTTACCGCTTCTCCACTCTAGTAAAAGCCAAACAATGTTTTGGCTGGACCTAAATTCCAGCCATGCCTTTTAAAACATTGTTTGCAATTCCCTAGAGAAGAAGAAAAAAAAAACAAAACAAAAAAAACCCTAAATTGGTAGGTGAGAAACTGTCGGTGCAGTCATCCAGAATTCTGCAGTAAACGGACCACACATGTAAACACAGAAGCTCAGGCTTTAAAAACTGAACATTACAGCATTTTAAAAACAAAAAACATGAAAAATTTACTCTTATTGTACTTTACTCTTATTGTACTCTTATGCATCTCAGTCAGCACATGAAAACAGTCAGTGACCAGACTGAGGATTGCTGCCCCCCCCCCCCCCCCCCCCAAGTCTGTGTTATTTCCCAAACGAAACAATTATCCTTCTGGCGCCTTGAATTTCTTTGTGTAAAAACAAAGCTATGAGCCATTCGTAGAAGAATTCTGTGTTAAACAGAGAAGCAAGAAATAGAGAAGGCTGAAGTGACTCTGAAATGTGTGGCTTCTGAAATAAGATCTTCAGGAACATGCCATGGGGCACCTGAACAAGACAAATGAACGCTCCGTTTTCTAAGAAAGCAAAATAGCAGCTACATGAACAATACTGGGGACAACTACTGGCACCAAGCTCCTCTTTGAGCTTTAACTGTTTTTTTTTTTGGGAAAATTCTTTTTATTGAAAAGTTATGAGTTATAGATACAAAAGAGAGCCATTGGGGCATACCCCGGCTAACTGGTGCATATAACCTTGTGCCTAACATGATACAACTCATAACTTACCAGCTAACCAAATATCACTAAGCTCTAAACACACACCGCTCAGGTTAATGATGACAGGTTAATAATATAAAGTATTACATTTTGGAGGACCTTCCTCCACTTCTAGCTATCAGAACTGGACACTATAAGGATTAATGAGATCAAAATATTGGCACAATATCTGTAGGGGCGTACCCAACCACTCGCTTATCCTAGGCATAGATCCCAGCTCCATGTAAAATCATGTATATCTTCAAGAATTTTAACGAGATCGGTCTAATAAGGTCTGATTGTCAACCGTAGAATCAGAGTCTGTCCTAAAATGCCAAACTTTTTCATATTTTTTGGGGCAGCCTCGGGATAAGTATGTTGCTTTGTAGAGGGGTATCACAGTATTGACTGACTGTTTCCATAATGACAAGGTAGGAGGTTCAGCTGACTTCCATTTGAGAACTATGGCCTTTCTTGCATAAAATAAGAAGATACTTTATTAAAGTGTGTGTTGCTTTAGCGAATGCCAGCACTACACACAACACTAACCGTCAGGTGGATAGGCATAGTGGTTAACCCATGGATGAATTGAGTCACCTCCCGCCAATAATCTTGAATCTGTGGGCATTCACAAAAAAGTGTGTGAAGCCTGCTTGAGTACCAGAGCATCTCCAGCAGCTAGCTGAGGAGGGTGGGTATATGCGATGCAGGCGTTGTGGCGTATAGTAGATCCTATGTAAGAGTTTGAATTGAATCAGTTTGTCTCTAGCCGAAACCAATGGCTGAAGCGGGTAATCCCACATGTCCTCCCAGTCTTCGCTGTCTAGCTTCCGCACCTCGTCCGCCACAAACCACGCAGGCCATCCAGACCAACCTGGATGGACGGCAGGATGGCTAGGTATATTTGGGATAGTGGTTTTGGGAGATCAGCGTCTCCCAATAAGCTTCAACAGTTTAATGACAATGCATTCATAAGGAAGATATGACTGCTAAAACAAGCAGTGCATGGGTTATTAATGCTCAGCTGGCACTCTTCTCCTCTCCTTAACGTTCTGGTCTGTGGCTGGGGAATTGGCGCCATCACATGCAACACAGGGCATAAACCACTTGCCTTCAGAAGCAATTTTTTTTACATTTTTTGCACGTTAAAATCTTCATTTAAAAAAAAAATAAAATAAATTTGAAATAGAAATTATTGTAATGTATTTTTTTAAAGCAGAGACCCTGGACAATAAAATGGTGGTAGCCGCAACTTTTAAGGTTTGCAAAATACTAGTCATTTATCAAATGCATATTCTCAGAAAAAAAATACACCAAAATGAATTCTAATACATTACACCCAATTTCTGGTAAAATATAAATGACTGGGATGCATCAAGTAAATAGCTACCAAACACATTAAGTCTTAAAAATGTGCACATCCATGGAATTGCTAAAAATGATGGCACTCAAAATACCCCATAGGCAACGCTTTAAAAGCCTTTACAGTATATCAGTTTAGCGTTAATCGTAAATCATGGCCCTAAAATTAATGTTCTCACTCCAACATTCGTGATGGCACCTCATATATATGGCGCTGCTGATGAGAGCCTCATGAAAGCGATTGGGCAGCTGTAGAGCCGCCCGGATCACTTTTCAGGAAAGCCCTTCGCCAGCTCTTAAAGCCAGTACCAGGCTCACGGGTGAGAGGCAGCAGTTGCGAGAGCTTGATTTAAACACTTGTCTCAACTACTTTGTAGAAGAACTATCATTTTACCCAAGAGTTGGAAGTGGTGTGAAAGACATAGTAAATGATCCCGAACACTCAGTGAGAAAACAGATCTTAATTTAAGGATTGTTTTTGCACAAACAGAAGAAACAATATATCCACTTCTATAAAAGCGAATATGTCAAAATAACAGGTTCTCTTTTAGAATATCCCTAGGACAACCCCCCTCCCCTTTACACACACACACACTCTTACCTTTCCTGTGCTTTCTCGAAGCTCCATGCACCTGTCGGTGCCTCATGTCTTGGGTTTAACCAGCCTGTCTGATTTTAAATGCCATTATTGCTAGCAGGTTATAGCCACTAGCAATAATCACAGTCTTCTCCTGGCAGGGCATTGTGTTCTCTCCTGCCGAGAGAACACAATGGCTCTGCGGGAGGGATTTCCCCCCATCAACACCGATTGTGCTGATGGGGAATCAAGATTTTCAGTTGCAGGAGTTGTCTATGGTCAGCTTTAGTATGGTTCTTAAGTCTAATTGTTTTGTACTGCAATGAACAGGCTCCATGGCGAATAGTGAGGGTAAGTAAAAGGGTAGAACCAGGTTCCCAAACTATCAACTCAAAGTCAATGCAATTTACTTCACTTGGGACACCCTGGGCACCCAGGGGGCCAATACTGAGGAAGGACCCCAGATATGCCAAAGGATTTATGATCAGAACTGTGAGAATGCTTGTAATTACAAATAAGGGCACATTTATAACAGTTTAGTTAGGATGTTAACGGTGCAAAAGAGGCACTTTAAGATCACATCCATACCACACAGTTCATTTTATTATAATTATTATGGAGTCAATTACTTATATGTATGAGAATTGGTTTCATTATAGTGGGTCTGGTATGAAATCAGACAAACTAAATACAAGCATATCTCATTGATATTCATTACATCATCTCCAACTCTGAAAAGCTGGCTGCAAGGCAATAATTACAGTAACTACATGCTAATTGCTCACATTTCACACAAGATATGTATTTTCCAATTAATATTTTAAAGGAGAGCTCCACTAAGCATTATTCACGTCTAAGCTAGCTGTATAACATTGGATAACCATAGATTAATTTCAGAAAAACAAGCCTGTCAGTAGAAAAACACTTACTGTTAATGAAATCTCGAACAGTCTAACAATAATTCACGTAGAAGAATTTAGGGTTAAAGTGATTGTAGAAGGAATAAAAAAAATAAAAATAAATAACATACATGTTATACTTGCCTGCTCTGTGCAATGGTTTTGCAGAGAGCAGCCCCGATTCTCCTCTTCTCGGGTCCCCCGGCGGAGCTCCTCACTTCTCCCTTCACTTGCTATGGGGGCTCTTGTGCTTGCTCACTCCTGAGCTGGTTCTGCGTGTCCCTAGACAACCAACCCCACCCCCTCCTGGCTGTGATTGATAGCAGCTGGAGCCAATGACTCGGTGTCTGAGCCAATGAGGACAGCGAGAGCTGAGACGGTCTCTGCTATCGTGCGCAAACCTGGATCAAGATCAGGTTCAGGTAAGTCGGCGGGGGGAGCGTCATGCAGAATGTTTTTTACCTAGATCCATAGAATGCATTAAGGTAAAAAGCCTTCTGCCTCTAGATCCACTTTGAAGTGCATCCACTCCCCCCTCCCATCCTAAGCGTGTCCTAGCTAAGCTGGCCAGAATCAGGGAAAAGCACTCCACTCTAACGAACCTAAGGGATCTGTCATAAGAAAAGCTACCTATGATGAGCGTGTACTGATCTCATCTCTTGTGAATGTATGTAACCCTTTGACTAAAACTGTATGAACATACAGCACTTAGAAGGCACTTTCTCTTCTTCTTTCCTTATTAACATCAAACTACCTAGGTAGATGCAGCATTGGTCTGATGCAGCATCTGCCTCCCATAGGCTCCAACACTGAGAACCGAGCGATCTAACACCGTCAATTGCTCAGTCATCGGCTCTCTGCTCTGCCCCCCTCGCTCACTGGACTGTGGAAGGAGTGGGAGCGGCCGGCTCAGGCTCTCAGCGGTTTGCTGAGGCTCCGCCCACGTCACTCATTCACAGAGTTCTGTGAATTGAAAACAAGATCCGGCAGCGCTTGCAGCTGTCGGCTTGTAGTTCTCAATGAGCTACCACGGGGCTGTTGAGCACTGTGGTAATTCATTGATGCTTCCTGTTAATGTGCAACTGCTTGGTCATACGATGTACGGCCAAATAGCTTACACACAGTCTGCAAAAGCCCTGCATAGCACCCACAATCTGCTGATCATGGGTGCAATGCTTTCCAGGCTCCCAATGAAAACAATAATAAATGCACATTTTTTTACCAGCAAAAAGATGTGCATTTATTATTTTCTTTAAAAAGGTAAACGTATCCTTTAACCACTTCCCGCCCGCCCTATGGCGGATTGACGTCCGGGAAGTGGTTCTGTTATCCTCCTGACTGGACGTCATATGACGTCCAGCAGGATAACATGCCGCCGCGCGCATTGCGGCGATCGGTGGATCGGTGGATCGGTGTGTCAGTCTGACACACCGCTCCACCGATCCTGGTAAAGAGCCTCCGGCGGAGGCGCTTTACCACGTGATCAGCCGTGTCCAATCACGGCTGATCACGCTGTCAATAGGAAGCGCTGTTGATCGGCTCTTCCTCACTCGCGTCTGACAGACGCGAGTAGAGGAGAGCCAATCGGCGGCTCTCCTGGCAGGGGGGATCTGCGCTGATTGTTTATCAGCGCAGCCCCCCCTCAGATCACCACACTGGACCACCAGGGATCACCACTAGGACCACCAGGGAAGGGGCAACATGTGGATGGCAAGGTATGTACCCCATGGCCATCCACATGTGCCCAATCTGTGCCAATCAGTGCCCACAAATGGGCACTGATTGGCACCATTATGTTGCAGTGATGCCCAGCAATGCCACCCTTAGGGGCATCACTGCAAATAACCAGTGTCATGAGTGCCACCCATCAGTGTCCATCGGTGCCACCTGTCAGTGCCCATCAGTGCCCACCTATCAGTGCCCATCCGTGCCAACTATCAGTGGCACCCATAAGTAACCATCAGTGCCGCCTATGAGTGCCCATCAGTGCCGCCTATGAGTGCCACCTATCAGTGCCCATCAGTGCCACCTATCAGTGCCTATCATCAGTGCCCGTCAGTGCCACCTCATTGGTGCCACTTAATCGGTGCCCATCAGTGCCGCCGTATCACTGCAGCCATATCAGTGCCCGTCAGTGCAGCCATATCAGTGCCCGTCACTGCAGCCATATCAGTGCCCGTCACTGCAGCCATATCAGTGCCCGTCACTGCAGCCATATCAGTGCCCGTCACTGCAGCCATATCAGTGCCCGTCACTGCAGCCATATCAGTGCCCGTCACTGCAGCCATATCAGTGCCCGTCACTGCAGCCACATCAGTGCCCGTCACTGCAGCCACATCAGTGCCCGTCATTGAAGAAGAAAACGTACTTATTTACAAAAAGTTTTAACAGAAACAAAGAAAAACTTGTTTTTTTTCAAAATTTTCGGTCTTTTTTTATTTGTTGCGCAAAAAATAAAAACCGCAGGAGGTGATCAAATACCACCAAAAGAAAGCTCTATTTGTGGGAACAAAATGATAAAAAAATTGTTTGGGTACAGTGTAGCATGACCGCGCAATTGTCATTCAAATTGCGACAGCGCTGAAAGCTGAAAATTGGCCTGGGCGGGAAGGTGTCTAAGTGCCTGGTATTGAAGTGGTTAAATTGTACATTTTATATAAATTACAACCTATTGTGTGGGTATATGTGCACTGTAACAGAAAATCGATGCACTTCACATTTAAAGCCAATATCTTTTATTAAAAACAATCTTTTCATCTTCAATGAGGTTTAACCTAGTATAAAGGTTTAAGAAAATAATAGCAAACAAAAACATGGAATATCTTTACAAATGGTGAGAATGTATGACCTGGAAAAGTCATGAAAATGTATTCAGCACAACTGAAACATAGGGGTCACAGGGCAATGCATTAGGCAAGTTTGTCCAACATAACCTAACACACACACAGTGGGGAAATTAATTATGTGATCCCCTGCAGATTTTGAATGTTTGCCCACTTACAAAGAAATGAAGGGTCTATAATTTTTATCATAGGTGTATTAAAAAAAAAAAAACATGATACAAAATGTTATAAATTGAGTTGCAGTCCAGTGAGTAAAATACGTATTTGATCCCCAAGCAAAACATAACTTAGTACTTGGTGGAGAAACCCTTATTGGCAAGCACAGAGGTCAGATGTTTGTTGTAGTTGGTGACCAGGTTTGCACGCATCTCAGGAGGGATTTTGGTCCACTCTTCTTTACAGATCTTCTCTAAACCTAAACTTAAGGTTTCTTGGCTGTAGCTTGGCAACTCAAAGTTTCAGCTCCTTCCATACATTTTCTATAGGATTAAGGTCTGGAGACTGGCTAGGACACTGACACTAATGTGCTTCTTCATGAGCCTTTGTTGTCTTGGCTGTATTTTTTGGGTCATTGTCATGCTGGAAGACCCATCTTCAGTGTTCTGGCTGAGAGAAGGTTTTTCATACAAGATTTTACAATTCATGGCCCCATCCATTGGCCCCTCAATGTGGAAAAGTCGGCCTGTACCCTTGGCAGAGAAACGGCCCAAAAGCATAATGTTTCCACCTCCATGCTTGACTGTAGGGATGGTATTCTTAGGGTCATAGTCAGCATTTTTCTTCCTCCAAACATGGCGAGTCGAGTTAATGCCAAAGAGCTCAATTTTAGTCTGATCTGACCACAGCACTTTCTCCCAATCCTCCTTTGAATCATTTAGATGTTCATTGGCAAACTTCAGACGTGCCTGTATATGTGCCTTTCTGAGGAGGGGGGCCTTGCGGGTGCTGCAGGATTTCAATCCATGGCGGTATGTTACCAATGGTTTGTTTGGGGACTGTCGTCCCAACTGCCTTGAGATCATTCACAAGCTCCTCCTGTGTAGTTCTGGGCTGATCCCTCACTTTTCTCATGATTATATTTACCCCAGAAGGCAAAATCTTGCATGGAGCTCCAGACCGAAGGCGATTGATGGTTATTTTGTATTTCTTCCATTTGTGAATGATCGCTCCAACAGTTCTCTCCTCCTCACCAAGATTCTTGCTGATTGTAGCCCATTCCAGCCTTGTGCAGGTCTACAATCTTGTTCCCGATGTCCTTTGACAGCTCTTTGCTCTTGCCCATGATCGTGAATGGGCAAAAAAGGTGAATGGAAAAAAGCGATTCTGCGGACAGGTGTCTTTTATACACGTAACGAGTTGTTAGGAGCACCTTATTACATTGACAGACTAATCTGTGTACCACATGAACGCATACTACAGCCAGTCCGTGGGAGCCAGAATTGATGTTGATTCGTAGGGGATCAAATAAATACTTATTTTACTCACTGAACTCAATTTATAACATTTTTATTGTGTTTTTATTGTGTTTTTTTTTCTGGATTTTTGGTTGATATTCTGTCTCCATCATTTAAAATACACCTATCATAAACATTATAGACCCTCAATTTCTTTAAGGTGGCAAACTTACAAAATCTGCAGGGGATCAAATTATTATTTCCCCCCCACTGTATTGTGAATGAGAACAGAATCCAACAGACCTAATTCACTTGGTCTGAAGCTTCACAGTACGATATTATTGGGAATGGAGGAAACCACGGGCCATTTTCACAATAAAAAAAATAAAATTAAACATTGTTGGAAAAAAAAATCTACACCTCTTAAAGTGGAGTCATCTTAATTTATACAAAGAATCTCAAAAGCTTCTAATATGTTCTTGGAGTTCCTCTATGGAAGAACATAACTATTCCTAACTACTTCCTGCCATGTCTCTACATGAAATTTACTCCACCTCCAATACACAGTCTCTCAGTAGACAGAGACAATATATTACCATGTGAAAAAATGTTTTGTCATTGGTTTTGAATGTAGCTGGCAATGTACCAATGTTTCAGCCCCAATGGGAATTTTGACAGGACAATAACCCCATTGGGGTTTAAAGCGTTTGTTAACCCCAAAAAAATAAATAGAAACGGATCCAGTTTCTTTAAAGCATGTTATACAGCACAGTTGTTGTGCTGTGTCATTTGGCCCCCTGTATTACCTGAAATACCCGTCTGATCCTTCCAGTTTCTGCCCTACCCTTTGTACGCTGACCATGATATATCAGGGCTGATGAGCCCTGACACTGTGGTCAGAGGTAAGTGCCTCCATCAGCCACAGCCTGCTGTCTCCTCTGTGCTCCTGTGTCCTTCTCCTCCCTCCCCTCCATGCCTGTCTGCCCGTGACAGTGCTCTCCCATCCTCCCCTGTTACATAAGACCCCTTTCACACTGAGGCGTTTTTCAGGCATTTTAGCGCTAAAAATAGCACCTGAAAAGCGCCTCTCCAGCCACCCCAGTGTGAAAGCCCGAGTAGTTTCACACTGAGGCGGTGCGATTGCAGGACGGGAAAAAAAGTCCCGCAAGCAGCATCTTTGGGGTGGTGGGGGAACGGTGTATTAGACCGCTCCTCCACCGCCCCTTCCCAGCGCTGCAACACGTGCGCTATTAACCCTTTCCTTCGCTTGCGGGGGTTAAAAGCACCCCGCTTGCAGTTGAATAACGCCGCTATAACAGTGGTAAAGCGCCGGTAAAACTAGCGGCGCTTTACCGCTAACGCCCGTACCGCCCCAGTGTGCAGGGGGTCTAAGTGTCCCTGTGTTAAGTAAAAAATATGCCCATCGGTACCGATAAGAGCGCCACTTCCTGCGATCACATGACCCCTCAGCACTCTCTCTCTTCTGCTCCCTGGCTGATGTCATCGGCAGTGCTCGGCCCCGCCCGCTGGAACTGTCAGCTGGAGAGAGGAGAGGAGGCACCCGAGTGCTGGAAGCCGCTCTCATATCGGTACCGATGGGCATCTTTTTTACATAACACAGGCAAAGGAACTTATTATTATTATGCAACAGAGTGGATAAGAGGATTTCAAAGTACTGGGTTAACAACCACTTTAAGCACTGTTACTATGGTGACCCAACAAAGGTCTGCGCATCATGGTGCTATCAGTCTTTGTGGTTGTTATTTCAAGTCATCATTGTTTCATAGGGAAAAGACAGACTACAGTATCAAAGTGCAACTCCAGCTTCAGGATTTTTACATATAAAGTGGATGTCCAGAAAAACCCTAACTAGTCTTAAAAATGCTTCCTCCCCCCTCCTAACATCTCTGCGGACAAAGGCCAGGCCATAGATGGAGCAAATCTCTTTCCTGCAACCAGGGGCTGCAGAAAAATAAGTTTGCTGGATTCCCCAGCAACACAGACCGTGCGGCCAAGCCATTGTATTGTCCTAGCGGGGAGGGGGCGCTCACCTGTATAAGCCAGTAGTGGCTACAGGGGAGAGGAGGGAGCACCAAGGATGGATGGTTATAGGACTCCTATGGATAATAGGTTGTCAAGCGATGCAGGGGATCATGTGACCCGACCGGAGTGGGTTGAAAATAGGCAAGTATATAGGATTTTTAAGACTAGTTAGGTGGTATCCTGGAATTTTGCTTTGAGTAATTTTCATCCTTTAGCTGGTTAAAAAATTTAAAAATACACTACTTAGCTTCTATATGCTCTGCAGTGCTCTGACTTCTCTGTCAGTGGCTACGGTCTCACTTCCAGGTTGAGTGATGTCCTGCATCATCCAACCCCTGTGAGCCCAAGCGGTCATGAATTAACCCCTGGTGCTCCACAGCACAGGCTCAAAGTAACTGCTGCTGTATGCAGAATTGAAGCTTATCCACCGCTGGAGCTGAAGGATAGCGACAGTGCTTGCCACATGACTACATGGAAGACCCTGGAATTTAAAGTGATTGTAAAGACAGAAGGTTTTTTAATCCTAAAGCCTTCAGTGTACAGCAGCCTCCCTAATACTTACCTGAGCCCCATCTCGATTCAGCAATGTGAACGAGTGCCATTGGCTCCCACTGCTGTTAAAGTCAGCTAGCCAATGAAAAGAGAGGGGGTGGGGCCGAACCATGGCTCCGTGTCTGAATGGATATGCGGAGCTGCAGCTCGGCTTGGGTGCCCCTATAGAAAGCTGCTTGCTGTGGGGGCACTCAACGGGAAAGAGGGGCCAGGAGCGCCGAAGAGGGACCTGAGAAGGAGGAGGATCTGGGCTGCTCTATGCAAAATCATTTCACAGAGCAGGTAAGTAGAACATTTTTTTTGTATAAATATAGCAAAGACTTTACAATCACTTTCAGGTATGTATGCTTTGACCACTTCCTGACCGCGCCACAGCCAAAAGATGGCTACAACGTGGCTCTCGATCTGGGAGGCTGTCCATGGACACCCTTCTGGTACCACACCTTTGACGTGCTTGGCGATCGCTGTGTCTGTCAGACACAGCTGACCACAGATCGTGGTAAAGAGCCAATCACAGCAGCCCTTTCCCACATGATCAGCTGTGTCTCATCACAGATGAACAGAATGTAAACAGAGTTGCCGGTTATCGGCTCTCCTGTCAAAGCGTGAGGAGAGTCTATAACCAGCAATCCTGACAGGAGACATGAACACAGATAATCAGGGAAGAGGAAGCAGCGCCATCTAAGTGTAGCAGATTGGTATTTAATAACAGTCACTTCCAGGATGGCTGTCGGGGAATACTCGGCAGGTGGGGAATTGGATCAGCGTCACTGGCAGAAGGCGGTGAGGGGGCACGTCCCCTTCCGCTGCTTGTTAACCACTAGGACTGCTTTTATAGGACAGCTGACTGTCGGCATCATCCTGGTATAACCACTTGTAGTCCAGCAATGTACAGGTACATTGCTGGTCAGCTAGTGGTTAAAACCTTCAAAGTTCATCAAGGGTGCGAATGAGATTCAGGAGGGCAGTATTTTCAATATGAAGCGAAAGAACACGGGGACATTATGTCAAGCTAGCTGGAGGAAAGTTCAAAACTAATTTTAGACCATATTTTTTTTCACTGTAAGAGCTGATGCTTGGTACAGACTTCCAGCAGAGGTAGGGAGTCGGTCAATAGTAAGCGGATTCAAACATGGTTGGGGAAGTTTTTAATTTAACATTTGCAGTATAAAATGTGTACGTGCATAATATATATTATTTATATATATATATATATATATATATATATATATATATATATATATATATATATATATATATACACACACACACATATAAGCGCACACACACTATACGGTTATGTAAGGAAACCTGAGACAGATAGAGTATAAAAACATCAATGTGTACAGAAGTAAAACCAGTTCTGCTGAACAAATTGCAAAATGCAAGGTGTATTTAATGTCAGTACATGTCCTAACATAGTCACAGGCCTCTTGTGCATTGCAAAACTTTCAAGAAGGCAGCTTACCTTGGAAGTATATACTTGTAAAAAACAATAAGACTGAAATAAAGATTTCCTTCAGAAAAAAACAAAAAACAGTATAACTGAACTGAACATAAGAGGGGAGGTCATCTGTACCTGATAATTTGATGGATGAATTACAGGAGACTCCATTATGTTGCAGCTTTTCATTTGACTCTATTGCTGACATGATCGATCTCGATTGATGTTCTCTCTTGGGTCGGCTTGATGCAGAATTCATTCTGTGAGTAGAAAATGGTTAAGTGAGTTTTAAAGAGAACACGTTAAAGAGGACAGGTAGTTTTTGACTGAATGTAAGTTCTAGAGAGAGCTTGGCTGACACTTGCTAGGACTACAATGCACCTCCCTTGTAGGCCACAAAAGGTCATTAGATTTGATGGCTAGATTACCTTTTGGTGAGCCTATATTCAAATGGGAAGGGTTAGAATTATTGTCAGGTTTTTATTGCCATCTGTGTCCCCATTAGGGAGATTCAGTCTCCAGTTGGTCTTGATCACCAAAGTCTCCAGGAATGAATGGGAGGGCAAATCAAAAATATGGAGTTGCCACCTGAAGAATAGAGGAGAAATCTTCAAATGGTGATACTAATTCCTGTGACAACTGTCTAAGGGTTCGATACCTACAGATGGGGGGAGTGGTGGGGGTGATAAAAAACAGTATTTGAGCAATTTTGAGCTTTTACCACTCCCTTTAAGTTGCAAAAGAAGACAGACATGTTGCAGCACAAATGACCCCCCCCCCCCCCCACACACTTATTCAAAATGATTAGGAATGAGCTACTACCACCCTGCAATTGGAGTTAATGCATGTGGTTTGCTGCATGGTGGTGCTGCCTTTACAGGATTAATACAGACTATATAGACTCCCCATTGCCTGTCAAATGCCTCTGAAAAATGATCTACCGCAGATCGCTTTTCATAAGGGCAGCAAGTGCTGGCACAAAAAGTGTAACCTGAGCCTTAAACTGGGGACACAGTTCAATCAGCGGGCTGAGCAAAAAAACCTCAGATTTCTGCATCCACACAAGTGAAGTGGATGCAGGAATCTCCCCCACTGCGCTATTGTATTCTGATAGAGGGGACCCCTCACCTGTCAGGATACATTGATCAGCGCTGCAGTCATTGGGTGCAGCGGCTAATCAAATGCTGGTTTTCCAGCAGGACCAATTGATGGAAGCCATTCTAATGATCAGGCTAGGATTACTTATGCATTGTCACTTTTACACTCAAATATATAATGAGCTGCTGCCAACACCTATATACAGTATCTCACAAAAGTGAGTACACCCCTCACATTTTTGTAAATATTTTATTAAATCTTTTCATGTGACAAACACTGAAAAAAATGACACTTTGCTACAATGTAAAGTAGTGAGTCTACAGCTTGTATAACAGTGTAAATTTGCTGTCCCCTCAAAATAACTCAACACACAGCCATTAATGTCTAAACCACTCGCAACAAAAGTGAGTACACCCCTAAGTGAAAATGTCCAAATTGGGCCCAAAGTGTCAATATTTTGTGTGGCCACCATTATTTTCCAGCACTGCCTTAAACCTCTTGGGCATGGAGCTCACCAGAGCTTCACAGGTTGCCACTGGAGTCCTCTTCCACTCAACGACATCACAGAGCTGGTGGATGTTAGAGACCTTGCGTTCCTCCACCTTCCGTTTGAGGATGCCCCACAGATGCGCAATAGGGTTTAGGTCGTTGGGGTTGTTATGTTGGAATACTGCCCTGTGGCCCAGTCTCTGAAGGGAAGGGGGGATCATGATCTGCTTCAGTATGTCACAGTACATGTTGCCATTAATGGTTCCCTCAATGAACTGTAGCTCCCCAGTGCCGGCAGCACTCATGCAGCCCCAGACTATAACACTCCCACCACCATGCTTGACTGTAGGCAAGACACACTTGTCTTTGTACTTCTCACCTGGTTGCCGCCACATACGCTTGACGCTATCTGAACCAAATAAGTTTATCTTGGTCTCATCAGACCACAGGACATGGTTCCAGTAATCCATGTCCTTAGTCTGCTTGTCTTCAGGAAACTGTTTGCTGGCTTTCTTGTGCATCATCTTAAAAAGGACAGTAAACCTGCCCTTTGTTTTGAACGTTTGGAGAGCCTTGCCTGAGGATAAGTTCACCTTTCCCCCCCCAAAAAAATAAAAAAATATATTATAATATTTTTGTGTTAGGACCCTTTAAAGCATTGCACCCACAATCAGCAGATCATGGGTATAATGCCAAAGTCCTGCAGACTGTCTATGTATCTGTCTGCCTGTACCTCCGATATGGACAAGCAGTTACACTGACAGGAAGACCCGATGAACTATGAACTACCACAACGCACAACAGCACCCCAGTAGTTCATGGAGAACTACAAGCCAACAGCCGCAAAGGCTGTCGATAGCTGTAGTTCATTTATTCACAGAACACTATGATTGAGTGACACGGCTGGGCAGGCAGAGCCCCGCACGACCATGCTTTCTTTAGATTGTGGCAGTGAGCAGGGGAGTAGATCCCCCGCTTGCTGTCAAAACAGGGGATCAGGGGCCAGTACATCTGTAACATGTTACACCCTGAATATGGGAGTAATATATTACAAAATGTCACATTATCCTTTACCACTTTTACCCCCTTCCTCCCAGGCCAATTTTCAGCTTTCAACGACGTCACACTTTGAACAATTGCGCAGTCATGCAACACTGTACCCATATGACATTTCATATTTTTTTTCACACAAATAGAGCTTTCGTTTGGTGGTACTTAATCACTATTGGTTTTTTTATTTTGTGCTTTTTTAAATTTTGAAAAAAAAAAAAAAAAAAACATGTTTTTAATAGTTTGTTTTGCAAACAGGTAATTTTTATCCTTCACCGATGGGGCTGCACTGATAATCAGGACACTGATAAATCAGTGAATCACCAACATAAACTGAAGCGATAATCTACTGTGCATAAGTGTGATAGCCCAATAGGAAAAGTCAGTCTGTTGCAAAAATGGGTAATTCCCTTGCATTCTTACTGCCGCTAATCAGGCCACTCCTTGTGGCTCTACTCTCCCAGTTATTGGCTAGCCAATAACTCAAGCTCAAGGGAGGCCTCACCAGGGTCCCTGCTGACTGAAGCATTTCAAAGGTATGTCCTTCATCAGAGTTAGTGGTGGCTGTGATGAAGATGGACATGACGTCGAAATGCGTCAGTACCAGAAAGCCTGGTGAATTCCCCCCTGAGCTTGAGTTATTGGCTAGCCTGGGAGAGTAGAGCCACAAGGAGTGGCCTAATGAGCGCTTTTACTACCTGTCATTGTAAGTAGCTATTTATTATGGTTTACTTTCAATAAAATGTTTGTTGTATATTGCACTAGACCAGCCTGCCCTCTATTTTTATCTATTTCTACACTTCTAATCAGTGTAGATGTCCCTTTCACACAAGCCAGTTATCGACTCTTCTCCTATTGCTGTCAGCATGAGGAAAGAAATGCCAATAATTGGCTTGTGTTTACATCGTGATCAGCAGTCATTGGACACAGCTGACCACGTGCTAAAGGGCCGCTGTGATTGGCCCTTTACCTGATCTGTGATCAGCTGTGTCTGAAGGATGCAGCGATCGCAGAGCGCGCTGCCTGCGCAGGTAGTGCGATCACAGGACGTCCATGGATGCCCTCCTGGCAAAGTAAGCCAGCGTTGTAGAGGTCTTTTGGCTATGGCGAGGGTGGGAAGTGGTTAAGCACAATTCATTTGACTATTCCTATTCTGTAAAAGATGAGAAAAATGTATAAACAAAAATAAAGCAAGTAGAAAAAAAAAAAAACGGGAGAAAGACTCCCCAGGGACACAGATCTTTTTTGGATGGATGGATAAAAATGCCTACATTTCTGAAGGGTATGGTTGGGGCAATCATTTAATAAACTTTTATAATAGTACCTCTCACCCTGAGTCACCTCGGTCAGCTAGTATGCAGATTCAGGATACCCCTGTTGAAAGGAAATTTAACAGTCTTCCGTGACCAACCAATGTGACTGTGAGAGCGGGAGGAAGCAGAAGATCAGGTGAGAGATACTTGCTCTGCCCGTGTGTGCTCGTCTTTAGTGTCAGTTCCTGGTTACCAGTCTTCCCTTTGGTTGTGCTGTCCACACAAGGTTTTAAATTTGTGAGTGCATTACTTTTACTTATTTCAATTAAATATTTGCTTTGAGGTCCCAAGGAGGATTAAATTGCAGGGGGGCTATACTATTCATTCAGGTTCACACAAAAGGAGCTAAGCAGAGTTCTTCCTTAGATAGGAATGGCTGGATAAAGCATTGTTCTCCCCCTCACATTTCATTCTGTGACTTGTAGTGTAACAAGCAGAGGATCCAGTGTCTCACCTGTTGTGTAACCTGCTATGGAGGTCCTCCAGGATCTGGGTTGACTGTCTGTGGTAATCTAATGCAGCCTCTGCAAGAACAGCCAGCTGACTAACTTGTTCAATCTGCAAGAGAGAGAAGCACAGTGGCAAATGAGAGGTGTGCAATGACTTTGCTCCACACTGGACTTCAACATGGCACACACCATAATAGCATTCTCATAGATGAATTATGCTTGAAGCTCTATAGGCTGAGATAAATAGATTACATTTCAGATAACAACAAACAGCAGATTGCAGTTGGCTTTAATTATCCATCAGTTTTTATATGACCTTATAACTAAATCATAAAATCTCACCCCCTTCACACTACTAATTGATATATCAGTATGTATGTCACATTACTTCCTCGAACTTTCTAAAAAAACCTGGAGCTTATAATATCCCCCCCCCCCCCCCCCACGCTCGCTTCCCCCGACTTCTCCATCATGATCAATAATACAACTATTAGTCCCCCCCTCATGCCTGGGGGCTAGGTATAATCCTGTACTCTGACCTGTCCCTTCAGCCCTAAACCGATCGCTGTTCAAATCTTGTAGACTTCACCTCCAGAACATCTCCAAAATATGCCCCTTCTTAACCAACGAAACCACCAAGCTACTCATACGCCCCCTGTTATCTCTCAACTATTGAATCTCCCTACTCATAGGCCTACCTCTACTCAGGCTATCCCCCCTCAGTCTATGATAAATGCTGTGGTCAGACCCATCCACTTTACCTTCAGCTCAGTGTCCCTTGCTCCTCTCTGCCAATCCCTTCATTCGTTTTTGATTGCCAAACTAATAAAACTCAAAATACTAACATCATACAAAACTATCCACAACTCTGCCCACAGCTACATCACCAATCTTATCTTAATATTTCACCCAAACCATCCTCTTCACCCCTCCCTTGCCACCTTCTCCCATGCTTGTCTCCAGGACTTTCCAAGAGCCTCACACATCCTCTGGAACTCCCTAACCCAATCTGTCCAGCTATCTTCTACTCTGAAACAGTAAAAATCTCTCCTGCACGCAGGTGTCCAGTAACTATGTATGTGGTGCGACCACCTTAGTAAGCTAATGCCTGACGTCTTGCAGCCCTCCTTTGAACAATGGGTATTTGTAAACTAAAGGAAACAAGAAAAGAAGGAGGGCGCACCGACCTAGTGCATTACCACTGGTAAAACTTTAATAAAGCATTAAAACAGCAAGATGTATACTCACAAACGAGCTATCAAAAACGGCTTTGACAAGGGCGCAGATGCGCTGTTCTGAAGATCGACACACCAGGACCTAATGTCAAGAGGGTCAGACCGAGAGGAATGGCTGATGGCTGACGCGTTTCGGGGGAGCACCCCTTTCTTCAGAGCCTGAGCGGGCAATGGCTGATCTCTAGTTTTACCAGTGGTAATGCACTAGGTCAGTGCGCCCTCCTTCTCTTATCTTCTACTCTGTCCACTTTCAGGTGATCACTGAAAACAAATTTCTTCAGGGAAGCCTATTTTGCCTTCACCTAACAACTGAACCTTTAATTCTCATATTCGCTCATTCCTCACAATCTTTACCTTTTGTACCACTGACCCTCCCTTTTAGATTGTAAGCTCACAGGAGCAGGATCCTCCTAACCCCCTTGTTTTGAATTGTATTGTAACTGTACTAACATCCTTTATAATGTAAAGCACTGGGCAAACTGTTGGCTCTATACAAATCCTGTATGATAATAATAAAAGTTTAGGTAAACTGATACAGCAGTTCAAAGAATGTCCACAAGGGGGCAACGTTTAGTTACTTTCTTACTGAAGTACTGGAGTAAATGTCTGCACATTGATCTATGTAATTGATCATTATCACCAAATAATATGTAAGACACATTTCTGGTCAAGGGTTCAAAAAATTTGAATTCAACGAACCAGTTAGACATTTCTTTGTGGTTTAGGTTGTTTCTGGCTGACTGAGATGGAAATAAATGAGCACACCCTAATAGGCTCATTCATATGAATGCAGGTCATGCCATTAATTCATGTGGGATGTAATTAGCTAATTATTATGTATACAGAGGGAAAGACGTGGACTGCACATTACCCTTGTCCCTTGTGCTTATCCTTATCCTTTAAGCAATACAGTAAAGTCACCTGCTCCTAGTCTGTGATTGGACAGTGAGGAGGCATTAACAGACTGAGCTTTTCTCTCTTCTTACTCTGCTCTCTCCTCCTGTTAGCATATGTGCATGCAGAAAATCCTTAATGCACCGTTTGGGGGGTGGTAGGTGAGGTGGAGGGGGAGAAATGCAGTTTCAGCAGTGACATTAGGTGACCAGAGAGGAATTCATTTTCAGTTGAGGGGAGAGTGTTGGCTGGTGAGGAAGGTGCTGTGACCATTATGTGACTCAATACAATATGAGGTGTTGGTGGGGGGGTGAGGTATCCAGAGCGGGATGTGCTTTCTGGGGGATAAGGCGAGTGTGAAGGGGTAAATTGGCTAGGAAGTGGTGAAGTGTGCATGGGGAAGGTGGCCAGGGAGGGGTGTAGTGTGGGTGGGTGGCTGACATTGAGGGTAGACATGAGGAGGAGGTGGGTGACAAGTAAGCACAGCGTGGTGAGATGGCCAGCGGGAGGGAAGCGTTCTCAGCGGGGTATACTGAGGTTTCCAGTGAGAATGTATTGTCAGGCGTAAAGCTCCTTGTTGGTCTTCAGATCCCTTCTACTGTTATGTTTTCTGTGTGTCATCTCTATCCAACCACATGGCACCCCCTGAACCAGTCACTGCAGCTACAGGTAGCTGTGCTAACCAAGCTGATGGCCCTCAGAAGAGATCTAATACAGTAACAGAAGTAAAGGACAAAAATCACGCTATGAGTGACCAGGGGCAGCAGCAACTCTCTCTAGCTTGGGCTACTGTACACTCCGGCTCTGGTAGTAGGCAGACATTCCTACATCGGTCTCTTTGGATGAGATGGAACAGATACAAGGAGGACCTGGGCCTCCCCCAGATGAGTGTCTGAACTGGGGTAAGTGTCTGTTGCTGACCACATTTCTCTTTAGCATTATTCTTAATACTATAGGATAGGTTACTTCATTAAACTGCATTATATCTGCCTTTAGTCTTTAATTATGGAAAGCCACAAGGTTATGATCAAAAATATGCTAAACCACTTTTATTACCCATATTTGTACAACAGCAATATTTTCTGCATCACTTTATAGAGGATACTGAATAATATACATTAGTCCTGGTCCCAGCTGTGCTCACTACTTATTAGAGGTGCACCGAATTAAAATTTTGGTGCCAAAAACCAAAACCGAAAATGACAGTTAAAAAAAAAAAAAAAAAAAAAAAAAAAAAAACGTACATTATATTATATACATACATATACACACATATACACACACACACACACACACACACATATATATATACACACTCTTTAATTAATATCATGAATTGAAAGTGATATTATGGTCAGCCATTTTCGGCACCTTTAGCTCAAGAAAAATGTAACACTTAAATTCTATGTCTTTGCACTGGTCCCCTTGTGCTTCCGTTGTAGTGTTAAAAACTCTGGGTCTTGCATTTGTGCAAAAATGCACCTCCCTGTTGAAATGCATTGAAAACGCAGCAAGAACGCATCACTAACGCACCCGTGTTATGTTTTTTGATGCGTTTGAGTCACATGACCTATGAAAAACACACCATAAGCACGGCAAAATCACATGTGTTTTCAGAGCCATTATCGGCACCTTTTTCTTAAGTGGCAAAATGCCGGAAACACCATTTTCTGCCACCAAAATTTCAGTGCATCTTTACTTGTTAGGGCTATGCAATTTTGTTGAAACTTACAGTAGGTGGTAAGGTGTATACATTTGTGAAAGTATGGTTTGTCAGAATCCTTCAAACAACAGGGTCTTTTAATGAAAACAATTGCAGTGTCAATGCCTTGAGCATCACCACAGCCATCCCGATTAATCCCAGTTTTTTTTTAAATAGGTTTCTTTCCTATGATGGTAGCTCCATCTAATGACCATAATGCAGTATTTTCCTGATTATTTCAAGAAAATATTGCATTATGACCACTAGATGGAGCAGATGAACACAAGAAACAAAACATATTAGGGCCAGTTCACAATAGATGCAGTTCAGTTTTTTCTGCACCAATACAGTCAGTTCCGGTCAGTTTCTGCACCAGAAACTGACTGCATGGTGTGAACTAGAGCCATTGGAATACATGGAAAACACTGTGCATGCATTTATAGTGCAGAAAAAAAGCACACGGAACTGCGTCTGGTGTGAACTGACCCCAAGACATAATACAGGGATTCTTCATGACAGCTTGCAAACAAGTTTTTTAATAAACATTAGGGCAAAAAAGGCTCACTACACGGACAAATACCCATTTTTCTCTCTTAGTTACACTTCACTTGGTTTTTATGCGTGATCCCAAGCAGTAATAGTTACAAAGTACACTTTACCATTTTTTTATTTTGGATGTCTTTTACAATTGAATAGTATTTAATCCTTTCCTGACGGCTGTATGCACATATGTGGCCTCTTGTCAGGTGGGCTTCAATGATGAGATGCCACATATATGCGGCCCTATGTAAACACTGTTGACAGCATGCTCCCTGCATACATCCGCAACAGTAACCAGAAGGTAATGGAAAGCTCCCGATGCACACTTGTGTTCGGGAGCTTTCCGATCACGTGACTGCCAATCACATCGGTCACGAATGGAATGCTCAGCTCCCGGCATTTAGAACCTCTTAAAAGGCTGGGAGGCGGAAGCAGGAATAGGTTAAGTGAGAGAGATGTGGGATTTGAAAAAAAAAGAAAAAAGAAACATACATACTCCCCTCCATGCTGCAGCATCACCGTGATCCTACAGCCGTCCCCCACTGCCTCTAAGCTCAAGAGCTGAGCCATCACCCAACCACTGCTTGCTCAGTTCTCGATCCGCTGTAAAATGATGACTGGGGTGCCATGCTGCGGAGGGGGTGGAAGCAGCTAGCTCCAGCTCTATGTGGCACGCTGGGTGGCTGAACCAGCTGCTGACCAGGTATTCAGGTGGATCACAATCATTTTGTCGGCCTGGAGCGGTGGGCTTTAAGCCCACTGATGACTGATTCTGGGTCACAGGAGAGAAAAAGCAAGTGCACTCCTGTGACCCAGAAGAGAAGTATGGGCAGAAAAGCTTTGTTCATAATTCTCTTTTAACCATAGGTGTGCACAGCCTATTGCATTAGGGTGTGCATCCCAAAGCTCAAACATACATGTCTTTCTCTGCAGCCTCAGTTGCGCTGGACAGTGAATGAATGGGAAGTAATTTGTACTGAACTGCTTCCTGTTCAATCACAAACTGAAGCACAGTAAACACAGTTTACTATGCCTCCATTATGAATAAACACAGTGAGTGTGTACATTGTGTTTATTTAGAAAAGGATGGGGCCAAGAAATGACATATTTACTAGCCCCTTCCCTAGCTCACCATTCTGAAACATCCCCGCAGCAGCTGGGAAGAGAGGAGGGAAGCCAGCAGCACTGTGGTGGGGAGGTGCAACATGGAGGGAAGCCTGGCCAGGAGAGGGAAACGACACCACACGTAGTGATTAGGGCACACCTAGCAAACCCCCTGCACACGCCAATGCTTTTCATATATTACAGTTACTAAAAAGGTAAGGTTAGACAAGATTTATACATTGCATTATCCCCATAACTGCCATTTAACACATTCATAGACTTGACTAGATTTAACTATGCTTCCCACATCTGCGGTCCTATTGCCTCCTGTGTCCCCCTATGGTCACTGATCTTTGTACTGAGCTGTATATGATGAATGTGCTATCATTGAGTTGCTGCAGATTGAAGGTAAACCATTAAGAAATAATACAAGGCACATTTTCCTTATGGCAGTGCAGACGTGTGTCCCACCCAAAGCAGCTGCATACTTACATCATTTTCTAGAAAATTGAACATGCTCCTTTCAGCTAGTTCTTTAGATTCTTCAAATTTTTCCACCGCTTGTTGAATTTCTTCATCTGCAATCTTTCCTTGTCGCTTCTTTTTATAATCGTAGTCTAAACGCCGGCCTTCTAGCTTTTTCAGATGATACTGAGAGAAGGAAAATTGTTCATTAAAATATACAAATCTCAGAGCCCAACATAAGAATGGGTGAAAAGATTTAACCTGGAATATGCAATAAGATATCATTAGAAGATAGGGAAGTGTAAAAGGGAGCTGGATGAGTGCATTTTTATTTTAGGCACTTGTTATTAACCACCAGCACTGGGGTGCAAGGACTACCTGGGTGATTTTAGTTTGAATATTTTATTCAGTTTTATGGAATACAAATCCAAAGCAATACAATGATTTAAGCCAGCTATAGACTGTTCCTGCTGAACCAGTCGAGATTGGAAGCATGTATGGGCAGGCTGAACATACCCAAGTTAATCGATCCAACATTCATTATTGATCTTTCTACCTTTAGTGGACTCAAACCCCCTGAAAGCTCAAAGAACTCTTATACAGTAGGTGACCGCGATATTGTGTCAATCTCGCCGCTGTTATCGGCGAGATTTGACACCTGCGAGCCCTGTCGCGGGAGCAAGCGCCGAGGTGGCTCGCTCATCGGGAAAGGAAAACTTTTTTCCCTTTTGCGATGAGCGACAGGCAGTGCTGACAGCTATCTGGTATGAATCATGAGGGGGAACGCCGCGCCAAATTTTAAATAAAAAAAACGGCGTGGGTTCCCTCCCAAGGGAATACCAGGCCCTTAGGTCTGGTATGGATTGTAAGGGGAACCCCCTATGCTGAAAAATTGGCGTGGGGTCCCCGCAAATCCATACCAGACCCTTATCCGAGCACGCAGCCCGGCCGGTCAGGAAAGGGGGTGGGGACGAGGGAGCGCCCCCCCTCCTGAACTGTACCAAGCCGCATGCCCTCAACATTAGGGGTTGGGTGCTTTGGGGGAGGGGTGGGCGCCCTGCGGGCCCCCCCACCCCAAAGCACCTTGTCCCCATGTTGATGAGGACAAGGGCTTCTTCCCGACAACCCTGGCCGTTGGTTGTCGGGGTCTGCGGGCGGAGGGCTTATCGGAATCCGGGAGCCCCCTTTAATAAAGGGGCCCCCAGATCCCGGCCCCCCACCCTATGTGAAGGAGTATAGGGTACATGGTACCCCTACGAATTCACCTAGGGAAAAAAGTGTCAATAAAAAAAAAAAAACACACTACATAGGTTTTACAATTTATTAGGCAGCTCTGGGGGTCTTCTTCCGACTTCTCCCGGTATTCAGCCTCTTCTCCCGGTGTCCGGTTCTTCTGCCGGGCCCCTCCACCATCTTCTGCCACTCCTTTGCTAGCAGTGGCCTGGTCTTCTGCGCGGTCTTGTCCCCTCTTCTCTTCTTTCGATGTTGACCCGACGCTGTCTCCCGCTGTTATGCTGTGTGCGAGCTGCGCAACCATTTATATAGGCGGTGACCCCGCCCCATGCCTATATACAGTGGCTTGCGAAAGTATTCGGCCCCCTTGAACTTTTCAACCTTTTGCCACATTTCAGGCTTCAAACATAAAGATATAAAATTTTTATTTTTTGTGACGAATCACCAACAAGTGGGACACAATTGTGAAGTGGAACGAAATCTTTTGGATTTTTGAAACTTTTTTAACTAATAAAAAAATGAAAAGTGGGCCGTGCAAAATTATTCGGCCCCCTTGCGTTAATACTTTGTAGAGCCACCTTTTGCTGCGATTACAGCTGCAAGTCGCTTGGGGTATGTCTCTATCAGTTTTGCACATCGAGAGACTGAAATTCTTGCCCATTCTTCCTTGCAAAACAGCTCAAACTCAGTGAGGTTGGATGAAGAGCGTTTGTGAACAGCAGTTTTCAGCTCTTTCCACAGATTCTCGATTGGATTCAGGTCTGGACTTTGACTTGGCCATTCTAACACCTGGATACGTTTATTTGTGAACCATTCCTTTGTAGATTTTGCTGTATGTTTGGGATCATTGTCTTGTTGGAAGATAAATCTCCGTCCCAGTTTCAGGTCTTTTGCAGACTCCAACAGGTTTTCATCCAGAATTGTCCTGTATTTGGCTGCATCCATCTTCCCCTCAATTTTAACCATCTTCCCTGTCCCTGCTGAAGAAAAGCAGGCCCAAACCATGATGCTGCCACCACCATGTTTGACAGTGGGGATGGTGTGTTGAGTGTGATGAGCTGTGTTGCTTTTACGCCAAACATATCGTTTTGCATTGTGGCCAAAAAGTTTTTTGGTTTCATCGGACCAGAGCACCTTCTTCCACATGTTTGGTGTGTCTCCCAGGTGGCTTGTGGCAAACTTTAGACAAAACTTTTTATGGATATCTTTGAGAAATGGCTTTATTCTTGCCACTCTTCCATAAAGGCCAGATTTGTGCAGTGTACGACTGATTGTTGTCCTATGGACAGACTCTCCCACCTCAGCTGTAGTTCTCTGCAGTTCATCCAGAGTGATCATGGGCCTCTTGGCTGCATCTCTGATCAGTCTTCTCCTTGTCTGAGCTGAAAGTTTAGAGGGACAGCCAGGTCTTGGTAGATTTGCAGTGGTCTGATACTCCTTCCATTTCAAAATGATCGCTTGCACAGTGCTCCTTGGGATGTTTAAAGCTTGGGAAATCTTTTTGTATCCAAATCCGGCTTTAAACTTCTCCACAACAGTATTACGGACCTGCCTGGTGTGTTCCTTGGTCTTCATGATGCTCTCTGCGCTTTCAACAGAACCCTGAGACTATCGCAGAGCAGGTGTATTTATACAGAGACTTGATTACACACAGGTGGATTCTATTTATCACCATCAGTCATTTAGGACAACATTGGATCATTCAGAGATCCTCGCTGAACTTCTGGAGTGAGTTTGCTGCACTGAAAGTAAAGGGGCCGAATAATTTTGCACGCACCACTTTTCAGTTTTTTAATTGCTAAAAAAGTTTAAAATATCCAATAGATTTCGTTCCACTTCACAATTGTGTCCCACTTGTTGGTGATTCTTCACAAAAAATTAAAATTTTATATCTTTATGTTTGAAGCCTGAAATGTGGCAGAAGGTTGAAAAGTTCAAGGGGGCCGAATACTTTTGCAAGCCACTGTAAGTGACTGCGCACTGCTCACACAGCATAACAGCGGGAGACAGCGTTGTGTCAACATCGGAAGAAGAAAAGAAGAGAAGAAGAAGGAACAAGACGGCGGAACAAGGCGGCGAAGACCGGGTCACCACTAGCAAAAGAGCGGCAAAAGAGCAGAAGATAGCGGAGGAGCCCGGCAGAAGAACCGGACACCGGGAGAAGAGGCCTAACACCAGGAGAAGAGGCCAGAGAAGTCGGAAGAAGACCCCCGAAGTCGGAAGATGACCCCCGGAGCTGCCTAATAAATTACTTTTGAAACCTGTGTAGTGTGTTTTTTTTTATTGACACTTTTTTCCCTAGGTGAATGGGTAGGGGTACTATGTACCCCATACTCATTCACATAGGGTGGGGGGCAGGATCTGGGGCCCCTTTTTTAAAGGGGGCTCCCGGATTCCGATAAGCCCTCCGCCTGCAGACCCCGACAACCAACAGCCAGGGTTGTGGGGAAGAGGCCCTTGTCCTCATCAACATGGGGACAAGGTGCTTTGGGGTGGGGGGGCCCGCAGGGCGCCCCCCTCCCCTAACCACTTAAATTATACTAAAACTCAGGAATTTGAATACATCAAATAAATATGAAAATAAAAATAGAAATAGAAATGATTTTATATATATGAAGTCAAGTTGAATTAATGTGTGGCTTTAAATATGACTACTATGTCTGACAGCCCCTATAAGAATGAGCCATATGCAATACCAACACATATATAAAACCACATAATAATCAATTTATTGAATTAAAAAAATATAATACTAAAAAAATATAAAACCAAGGAACACAATTCGCTATTATTATTAATGTAACATTTAATGTCCCATTCTACACTGAGCCCCAGGGCATTGTAAGAACGGAGGTAAAATATCCATTGAGTTTCCCTACGGGAGATCTGTCTCTTTAAAATTCTACTCCACGTGAGATCTAGCTCTTTAAATTGCTACCTCTCCAATTAGGGGAATGTTTTTCTATAGCTATACCTTTCATTCCAGAGGGGTCCCTTCTATGGCACTCCCGAAAATGTCTGGATACACTGACCAATAAATGACATTGGCCAAATGTTCACAAATTCTGACTTTTAAAGCCCATGTGGTTCTTCCCAAAAATTGGAGCCCACATGGACAAATTAATAAATAACTCCTACTGCCCCACGAGCAATAAAATCCTCAATTTTATATACTTTGGACTTTGAAGAAAAAAAATGAAGTTCTGATGGTTCAGGACGTTCTACACACATTACATTTCTTGCACGGAAAAAAACCTTTCATGTTACCAAACATGGTGCCAAGGTGTCCGAGTTCGTTATTTTTCCTAAAATAACATTAGGTTTTTCTGGGAGTTTGGGACCAAGAATTTTGTCATTTTTTTAATATTTGCCAATGTTTTTTCACAATCTTGTTAATCAATCAATATTGTGAAGAAAAAGTGGTAGTAAAAGCCCACTCGTAAGGATTATTTCCCCTTGGTTCTTTATTCCGGGTATCAATAATTGACTTCTATCCATATTACTGACTTTTTCCAATTCTTGTTTCAGATCATCCTGATTGTAGCCTAAGAATCGTTTGTTAAGGTTTCAGCCTGTATTTAGAAATCTTCCGTTTTAGAACAATTTCTCCTAATTCTTTGAAACTGGCCTTTCGGAATGGCTTTAAGCCAACTGGGATGACAGCTTTCTGTCGGAATGTAGCCATTCCGATCAGTAGGTTTAAAATGTGTCCTGGTCATCAATAGTTTCTGCTCTTTAAAAATTACTAGGTCTAAAAAGGAATAGAAGATGCACTAAATCAGTAGGTAAATCTGACACCCCACTGATTGGAATCAAATTCATGTAGAGACTCCATGTCCCCCCCCACAGGAAGAAGGAGTCATTAATGTAGTGCCTCCAGAAAAGGACACACACATGAGAATAAAAAAATATTTTCCCATAGAGCCATAAATCAATAATAGCAAATTGTGTTCCTTGGTTTATATATTTTTTTAATTCTTTAAATTAATGTGTGGTTTTATATATGTGTTGGTATTGCATATTACTCCGTCTTATAGGGGCTGTCAAACATAGCAGTCATATTTAAACAGCACACATTAATTCAACTTAATTTTATAAATATATAATTTATATATATATATATATATTTCTATTTTTATTTTTTATATTTTATATTTTATTTGAGGTCTTCAAATTCCTGAGTTTTAGTATAATTTAAGTGGTTAGAATGTTTAGTGTATCATGTAGCATTGATTTGTAACATCTATTGTTTTTATAAAGCTACTAGTTTATTAATTGAAATACATTATGGTAAATCTTGTAATCAATTGATCTAGATCATGCTAATGTGCTGGGTTGGTGTTCAAATTATATTCAACAGCCAAATTTGTGACAACTATGTTTACACTGATTTTTAGTAAAATGGATTAAATAAGTTAGAGATGCTTTTTTTGGTATAAGATTGTACTATATCATGCTTCATTGTAGTGTTGTATATGGAATCTCTTTTAAAATATTCATTTTAAAATAAACTTTGCCGTGATAAAATATGTAGTAATTGTGTGACACCTGGGAGGGATGAATAATTCCCGAACTTCCGGTGTCTCCCCTGTCTAGTATAAAAACCGTGGTGAGTGACGTCCCAGGGCTATCTCTGTTCCCTCTCAATGCTTGTTACAAGGAAAGGCGTTGGTTGGAGAGGTTTTCTGTGACGTCACCAGCTGGCAGTTTGAAAGCTTGCAGCTGCGTTTGTATGGATTTCTTGTCTGTTTATGTGCAATACTTGGAATAAAACAACCATTTCTTCTGCACTATGAAGTTTCCTCTTTTCTGAATCTTTCACATACAGGGGGTCCCCGACTTACGAACATCCGACTTACGAACGACCCCTACTTACGAACGGGGCCCGAGTGACGTCACCGCGGCCTTGTCCGGCCTAGTGAAGCCTCCAGGATCCCCGGTCTTTCCTACGAGCGCTGCCCCGCGGAGGTGCACCGCGGCCGGCCTGCCTGGACACAGCATCTATCCATCTCCCTGCTGTGCCATCAGGTGAGCAGCCTGTAACAGCCTGTGAGCAGTACTGTAATATGCTTAATATGCAGTGTACTGTACCTGTTCCTCCTGTCCCTGCCGCCATGTAAAGAGTGAGAGGGGAGAGCTGTGCTCCTCCCCTCTCAGCTCTGACAGAAAATCTAGCAGTGCTAGGAGGTGACAGGGTCAATAAAGGGAACCTGTCACCTCCAATTGCTATCACACAGGGAATTGTTTTCTCCTGTGTGATAGCAATAAAGTTAAGTGAAAAAAAATTTATAAAAAAAATAAAAAAAATAAGAAATACAGTATTAATTAAATAAAAAAAAAAATAACAAAGTAATTAAAAAAAGTAAAGAATAATTAAAATAAAAAAAATTATACTGTCTGTATCCTCATTAGATGGATTTAATCTCACTTCCTGACTCTGAGACTGGATTTGTACTTAAAAAAGGTACTGTTCCGACTTACAAACAAATTCGACTTAAGAACAAACCTACAGTCCCTATCTCGTTCGTAACCCGGGGACCCCCTGTATACTGGAGAAACATAAAGCAGATCGGCTGGAATGTTTGGAATTGTTTAATCATCTCTTTTGTTCCCGACGGAGGAGAGTGGTTAACATTTGGAACAGACCGAGTGGAAACATCACAGGTGATCACTGTGCATATCAAGCGTGTTTGACCCCTATAATTTTTTGGGTCCATCTTGTCCTGTAAGAGGCCATCTGGCTTTGTTTTTCTCCGCTGGGATATAAAAGCTCCCACTAGTTAATGTTGCAGATATCCAGGGGCTGTATCAGAAGCTTATATGAACACTAATCATTATTCCAAGTTTTGTCTTTGGGACTTTTTAAAAAATACACAGTATAAAAACTTTTTTTTTGATTCCTTTTTAATAATTGGTTTCCACTGATTGATCGATCCACATCACTTTTGTGGCTTTTTTCGTAAGGTTCACATTTTATTATAATTTAAATGATCTAGGACTGCGCAATTCCTTTATATATGTTTATGTATGTGTGTGTATATTGAGTATTTAATTCTTGGGAGTAGCGGCACCTACACATTTTTTAAATATTTTCTATTTTTTCACTATTGTTGCCATTATAATAATAATGATCACATTATCACTTTGGTAAGCGCAGAATATCCAAATTATATATCCAATGTTTACAACTGTCATGTGAACTGCTGTGATTGGATACAGCAGTCACATGGTATCAGCAGTGGGCCTGTACAGTGATCAGCCATTGGCTGTGTGCCGTAGACACATCCGGTGACAGACTGCTCCGCAGCGCTGCCTCATGGGCGTGCGCAAGGCACAATCCACAAGGACGTTATATGACGTCCACCCAGATCGAACAGAGGCCGGCCCGGCTTCATTTGGCCATAGGCCAGGCGGCAACAGGTTAAATAAGCTTTTCAACAATGAGCATACTGTCAGTGTACATATCCAATCTAATGACAGATATAAATTTTTGGCTGGAGAACCACTTTAATCTGGCGAATATAAAAAGATGAATTTTTAAAGTGGTTGTAAACCTCAGACATGAAAATACGAAGAAAGCATATCCCTCTATAGTGTGTACTTGTCTCAATTAAGAGCACTAAGTGTAATTTCTGTCTGCTGCTTCATTCCTCTGCTATCAGCATTAAGGATGAGCTCAGGCGTGTTCGCACAGCCCACGTGCAAACCCCGCCCGGAAGTCAGCACTACGCTGCGCTAATCACAGGCAGTGAGACATTGTCCCGATGTGCGTCTGCAGAGATCGGGAAATGTCTCACTGCCTGTGATTAGCGCAGCGCATTGCCGACTTCCTGGGGGCTCTGCGCGTGGGCTGTGCGAACAGGCCGGAGCTCGTCCTTAATCAGCATGAATCACTTCTGACAAGTTTTCCTGATAACAAGAAAAAAATGGTGACAGGGGAGGGATCTTCAGCCGATTGACAGCCTCAGCTCTGCTCTTACGTTCTGTGTGAAAGGGGGGGGGTGGTGTCCCTTCTCTCCAATCAGCTTTCCTCACTGAGCTCTGCAGAGTGTAGCTTCAGCTCTCTGCCTCCTGTTTTCTGAACTCACAGACAAGCTTCTAAATTCTGGACTTTACATGGATGTAGAGAAGAAAAAACTGCAAATAGACAGGTATACCTTATGTAGGAGGATTTGTTTAATTTCTGTGCATCACCTGAGGATAGTCTCTTCACTGAGTATATATGAGGGTTTACAACCAAATTAGCTGGCTGATATGGGTTATTGTATACTATGCACTAATTGCACTATAGTGTTTTCAATTAGTGCATATTAAGGAAAGATAAATCGTGCTCCCATTAAAATTACAAATTCATTGGAGATTTGGCTTTGAGTAGCATATCGGATATAGGAAAGAATTGCCCACGTTACGTACCCTGCACTGAGAGATGTGCTTTTTAATGATCTTTATTTACATTGATCCAACTTAGAATAATGTAAAATATGAATGTCTCATACCTGAGGGACCTCTGTGGAAGCGGAGAATCACTGTAGTAATTTTGACAGTGATCATTGCAATCTTCTGGGTTCTGGGTGAGCAGCTTCCATTCTGGATAGCAACCACAGAGGGTCGCTTGCTCTGCCATTTACAGAACACCTTGTATTTTTTCAGTGAATACATGGCATTCTCTGTTTGGGCCAGGTAAAGAGGTGGGGTGGTGATGTCACCATCTCTACCTCGTCCAATCAGAAAATGCCTTGTAATCACTGAACAAATAGAAGGTGTTCTGTGAATGGCAACAGTGCTAACCAAGGGACCCCCAGTGAGCAGAGGGAAAGCTACCTGACACCGAACCTGGAAGATAGTGAAAATCACTGTTGTAGCAGCGACTACTAAAGCGATTGTCGGCTTTCCAATCAGTCCCACAGGTTTGGGATTGGAACACTTACAATGGTCCAAGCTGGACTAATGTAACTATACAATAAAGACCATACATGGAGGTCAGGTTTAAGTTCAGGACCTGCTTAAGCCACCTAAACAATAAGTTTATATAGAAAGTTGTATGTTCAGTGATCAGTCTGGAACTAGGAAGGGAGATCATAGAAGTGCAGGAAAAACAGCTGTGTCCTAATCATCAATGATCCAGGTAAACAAATGCCATTTGGCGAACTAAAAAAAGCAATTTCCTGGCTGAACGAATGTGAGAAAGGTACTCGTTCTGGGCTAAATCTCATCAGCAAATAGTCACTGAACATGGAACAATACCTCAGTACTAGATTTTTTAAATACGGTTACAGGTATTCTCAAGCTGTGTAATAAATGGAAAATAATGAATGCCTACCACAATCTCTTTCAAGTCTTTGTCTTGTAAGCACTGTAGTGGATCAAGAAAGTTCTGTTTGACGTTAATATCGAGAGAATCTTTCACCTCAGCCATTTGCTTCATACATTCCCCGACATCCAACAAAGCACTGCCTGGTATAAATGGAGAGTTTATTGACAAAACTGCACAGGCCACAAATAACTCATTTAGAGGCAAACAATAGTGGAATATCTCATGCAGAGTACATAACTGCTGTACTGTACTTAGCAATATAGGACTCTGGTTTATTAAAGGGAATTATAGATTTAACGTGGGAAAGATTCCTCCAACATAAATCATTATTTAAATGTAGGTTAATGGTTTAATGTACAAAATTTGGAAAATGGAAATATATAGGTACACAAAGGAAGCCATATTTGATGCAAATGCAGTTTCTGCTTTTTGGTTACTTGTGGAGCACAGTGATTGTGCCTTGATGATCCTCCAAACTCAGTACAAGGCCTGACAGACCCCAGGCGCCAGGTCAATGGCGACTAGAAATTGTGTCCTGGCGCCTGGGCTGACGCCCAAATGCTCCACACACCCTGCGCCCCCCCCCCCATATTACATTCAGTGTAGCACAGGGATGACATCCAAGGATGTCTGGATGTCTCATAAAGAGAACCTATTCACCAAAACTTGGCTACGGAAGCAAGTGAGATACAATTACCAGCACAAATCAGAAAGGTAACTCCACCTTAAAATGGAATACCCCCAGTTGAACTGGGGCTACATAAACGTCTATATAAGAACTACTCCATAAAGTCAGGTCCATTTCCTCAAATAATATTAAGACCCCTTTTACACTGTTAGCGCGGTCATGTTAGCGGTAAAGCACCGCTAGTTTTAGTGGTGCTTTACCGTAGTTTTTGCAGCGCCTTTCAAGAAAAGTATGAACTTGAAAAAATAGGATTTTTTATAACAGCTTACCTGTAAAATTCTTTTCTTTTGATGGACATCATGGGACACAGAGCCTCAGTAATAACTGATGGGTTATATAGGTATCACTAGGTGATTGGACACTGGCACACCCTAACCAGGAAGTTCAACCCCCTATATAATCCCTCCCCTCACAGGGATACCTCAGTTTTGTAGCAAAGCAATATAAGGGTATTAGAAGACCTCTGTGTCCTGTGATGTCCATCGAAAGAAAAGGATTTTACAGGTAAGCTGTTATAAAAAAAAACTATTTTCTTTCTCGAACATTACGGGACACAGAGCCTCAGTAATAACTGATGGGATGTCCCAGAGCAATGCCACCTGAGGGGGGGAAACACAACCAAGTAGGGTGCAATCAGACCTGAGGACCCTGTACCGTTGCCTGCAGCACACTACGCCCAAAGGCGATATCCTCATGCCTTCTCACATCCACCTGATAAAGTCTGCTGAATGTATGGACTGAAGACCAGGTTGCGGCCTTGCAGATTTGAGCCATAGAGGCCTGGTGATGCACTGCCCAAGAAGCACCAATAGCCCTTGTGGAATGTGCCTTGATCTGAAACGGAGGAATCTTTTGTTTCAAACCGTAAGCTTGAATAATCAATTGTCGAATCCATTTAGAAATGGTAGCTTTTGACGCTGCCTATCCTCTATTGGGACCCTCTGGCAGCACGAACAAAACATCCATTTAGCGAATTTGAGCAGTTGCTTCCAGATAGGCCTTGACTGCTCTTACTACATCCAAAGAATGTAGTGATCTTTCTTCTGGAGAACAAGGATCTGGAAAAAAGAAAGGCAGAACAAGGTCTTGGTTTAGATGAAAATCTGAAACCACCTTCGGTAAAAATTAGGATGAGGGAGCAATACCACTCTATGCTTGTGTACAATCAAATAAGGCTCTTTACAGGAAAGAGCTGCTAATTCTGATACTCTTCTAGCAGAAGAGATGGCTACCAGAAAAATTAACTTCCTTGTCAACAAGACCAAAGGAATCTGACGTATTGGTTCAAAAGGCTGTTTCTGTAACACAGACAGAACCAAGTTCAAGTCCCAGGGGTTTAGGGGCGCCTTAACCGGAGGATTAAGACGCGTCACCCCCTGCATAAAGTTTCGGACCAAAGAATGCGAAGCAAGTGGCTGTTGAAATAATACTGATAAGGCCGAGACCTGGCCCTTGATGGTACTCAAGGCCAGCTTCATCTCTAATCCCAATTGTAGTAAATCAAGAATTCTACCTATCACATATTTTCTGGGATGCCAACCCCTGGATTCACACTAGGATACATAAGCTTTCCAGACTCTATGATAAATCATTCTGGAAGCTGGCTTCCTTGCATTGATCAAGGTAGATATCACAGGACCTGAAAGCCCACGACTCTTCAGAACGTGGGTTTCAATAGCCAAACCATCAAATTTAGCGTTTGTAAGGCAGGATAGAACACTGGACCTTGAGATAACAGGTCTGGGCATACCGGTAGGGTCCACGGGGAACCCACCATCATCCTTACTATTTCCGCATACCAAGTCCTTCTGGGCCAAGCGGGGGCCACCAGAAGTACTGACTTCCTTTCCTGCCTGATCCTGCGAAGGAGTCGTGGCAGTAGCAGAATAGGCGGGAATGCATAAATCAGTGAGAACCAATGCCACGGAATCACCAACACATCCGTCCCACATGCAAGAGGATCTTTTGTCCTTGCCACAAATCTGTCTATCTTTTTGTTGAATCGGGATGCAAAGAGATCTACATCTGGAACCCCCCATCTTTGGCATATGGCCCAAAAGACGTCGGGATGCAGAGACCATTCCCCTGGAAGTAACTGCTGGCGACTTAAATAGTCCGCCTGCCAGTTCTCTATCCCTGGAATGAAAACTGCCGATATGCATGGCACATGCTTCTCTGCCCAGACTAAGATCTGGTTCACCTCTTTTTGAGCAGCTCGACTCCCTGTGCCTCCCTGATGATTGACATAAGCCACTGCTGTGGCATTGTCGGACTGGATCCTGACTGGACAACCCTGTAGCCTGACAGTCCAGGCCTTTAGGGCTAGATATACCGCATGGATCTCCAGAACGTTGATGGGTAAGGTCCTCTCGGTTTTGGACCATACCCCTTGGACCGCAGACTGTTCCAGAACTGCTCCCCAACCCGACAGACTGGCATCTGTTGTTACCACCTTCCAGGTAACCGGTAGAAAGGATTTCCCCTTCTGCAGGTTTTCCGGTATTAGCCACCAATTGAGGCTCTGACGCACCGCATGAAGAAAGGGGCATCGGAAAGTCAAATGCCTGAACCTTCCTATTCCAGGCTGACAGAATACTGTGTTTCAGCAGTCTTGAATGAAACTGAGCATAGGGAACTGCTTCGAATGAAGACACCATCTTTCCTAGCAGCCTCATACAAAGGTGGACAGAAGGACCCTTTTTGGTCCTGACTGCAAGAATTAGCTCCCTTAAAGCAGAGATCTTTGCCTGAAGTAGAAATATTTTCTCCTGGCTTGTATCTATGATCAGACCCAAATACTCCAGTCTTCTTACTGGTTTTAGGAAAGATTTTTCTAGGTTGAGGATCCAACCTAGGTGTTCCAGATACTCGACTGTGGTCCTCAAGTTCCCGTTCAAGGAGGCTACCAACCAGTCTATGGAGAGCAGGTCGTCTAGGTATGCTATAACAGCTATACCCTGAGCCCTTAATCTGGCCAGAGGAGGAGCCAAGATCTTTGTGAACACTCGAGGTGCAGTGGCTATCCCAAAAGGCAGAGCCACAAACTGGAAATGGCGCCCTCCTATCTCGAAGCGCAGAAACTTCTGATGCGCAGGAAAAATGGGCACATGCAGATATGCATCTCTGATGTCTATTGATGCCAGAAATTCTCCTCCCTGCAGGATGGAGACTACTGTCCGAATTGATTCCATGCGGAAGGACTGAATCCTTAGGAATCAGTTCAGATCCCTTAAATCCAGAATGGGTCTGACATCCCCATTTGGTTTTTGGACCGTAAAAAGGTTGGAATAGAAGCCCAATCCTTGATCCTTCGCGGGAACCACCATAATGACCTCCTGCGACAAAAGTCGCTCTAACGCTAGAAGGAGCGACTGCTTGTTCTCTGGATCTCTGGGGACACTTGATCTGAGGAAACAAGGAGAGGGAAATTCTTGAAACTCCAGCTTGTACCCTAAGGTTACCGTGGAAATTACCCATCTGTCCTGGAAGTCCTCCTGCCAGAGCCTTGAGAACTGTAGCAGTCTTCCCCCCACTCGAGCGAGAGGGGGCGCCCCTTCATAAAGAGGTCTTAGTGTCTTGCCTAGTAGGCTTCTTCCACCAGGACTTCTTTTGTCCCTGGGGTTGACTCTAGTTTCTTGACCCAGACGGAGGAGGCCGTCGAGACTGCCTGGAGGCTGAAGCCCCTGGCGCTGGGGAAAGAGTCCGTTTGAAAGAGGGACGCTTACTCTTCTTCTTAACAGGTAAGAGAGTGCTTTTCCCACAAGAGATTCTCTTGATATAGTTATCAGAGTCCTCTCCAAACAACCTTGCACCACGAAATGGAAACCCAGCCAGAAGGTTCTTATATGGTGCTTCGGCTGACCAATTTTTCAACCATAGGATTCTACGTATATGCACCAACCCCAGTGAAAGACGAGAGGTTTGCATGATAGAATCTCTGATGGCGTCAACAACATAACATAAGGCCGCTGGAAGGTTAGCCAACCCCTGGGCCTGCTGTTCAGGTAAAACTTTGATGACCTGCTTAACATGGTCTCTTAAGTATTGACAGACTCCAATCGCTGCTACTGCAGGTTGAGCCACTGAACCTAAGGAGAAAACATCCTTCAATAGGGATTCCATCTTTTTATCCACAGGATCCCTGAGCATCTGAGCACTGTCTACAGGACAAGTCAGACTATTATTTATGGAGGAAATGGCCGCATCAATGGCCGGTATTCCCCACATTTTAATAAACTTTTCTTTCATAGGATAAAGTGTTGAAAACTTTTTCGGCGGAAAAAAACGTTTATCTGGGTGATCCCACTCAGAATAAAGGAGCTTTTCAAGTAAATTATGAACAGGAAAAGCATGTGCTGTTTGAGGAGGTTTCAGTGACCCTAAAGAAGAAGAGGGTTCTTTAACTGATTCAGATATGGGCAACTTAAATGTGGAGCAGACCAATCCAGTAAGGATCTGTACTAAGACTTTCTCCTCTTGGGAAGCCGAAGAGGGTCCCTCTCCACCTGATTCCTCCGAAGAGGAATCATCCGTCCCATCCTAATACTCTGAAAGGGATTCTTCTCCTTTATCCCAGAACTCCTCTTCCTGAGGGTCTTGGGGAACAGCGGAAGGCCTAGTGTGTTTTCTTCCACTGAGTGAAGATGTAATCACGGCCATTAATCTTTCCTCTAAACCATTAATGGTTGAGGAAAAAACTTCCTGTGTAATGTATACAGGGGCTGAAGTGCAAAAAGCAGGTGTAGCCCCTGACCCCAACGGCTCTCCCTGGCTAGCCGTCCCTGACCCCTCGGGGGGGAGGATGCTGCAGAAAGGGGGTCCTCAGAACCTGAATGAGATCCCCTAGAGCCTCTGGTTTTTGGGGTATTTGAACCTCTTCTACCCATAGTGCAAAGCAACAAGGTGGAGGTATCACAAAATGAACACTGACTGCTGAGCGATGTAGTCTGGCAAAAGCCTTGCTACCAAATGCCCAGTCTGGTGTTATCTTAGTAAATGCTGCCTAGGAGAATGCCTGTGTCCCACCTTACATGCGACCGTCAGCTCTGTGTCCCTCCAAAGGCTTAGTTCACCTGTAACTTGTGCCTTTAATAGCCTTCAGCCGCCAAATGTGGGAGTCTGAGCACGCTGGATGCTGTGCTGACGCCCCCCCCCCTCGTTTTTCGTAAAACGCGCGCTTCCCGCGCCAGCCGACCCTCCGGGACAGCATGGAGGAAAGGCTGGGGGAGGGAGAGGAAGGAGAGAGGCCGGTAGTGATGGGGCCTGCACGTGGCAATGGCGGCGGCGGTGATAGTGCGGTGTATAACCGCCTCACAGACCACCTGCGGCCTCCCCCTAGTCTGGGGGGAGATATCCCTGAGGAGAGCCCCCCATCCCATCCTACCTGGAGCCGGCCGGAGGAGCTTGTGCAGAGAGAGAACACTGAGACAGACATCAGCATGAGAAGGTATGTGCTCTTGGCAGCCCCCGGTGGCGACAATAGGCATAGCATGCATTTACCTTAAAGGAGAAAACCTACTAGAATTAAAAAATTCTGTGGAATCTCCCTTACCTTATCCAGCTGCAGGGTTCTGTTATACAGACCCAATCTTCACCTCTCACGGTGGGCTCCGTTTGAAAAATAGGATTTTTTAAAACAGCTTACCTGTAAAATCCTTTTCTTTCGAAGGACATCACGGGACACAGAGCCACAGTAATTACTGATGGGTTATATAGGTATCACTGGTGATTGGACACTGGCACACCCTATCAGGAAGTTCAACCCCCTATATAATCCCCCCCCCCTTGCAGGGATACCTCAGTTTTGTAGCCAAGCAATATAGTGTATTAGAAGAGGGGCGGGACCTCTGTGTCCCGTGATGTCCTTCGAAAGAAAAGGATTTTACAGGTAAGCCGTTTTAAAAAATCCTATTTTCTTTCTCGAACATCACGCGACACAGAGCCACAGTAATTACTGATGGGATGTCCCAGAGCAATGCTACCTGAGGGGGGGGAACCACGACCAAGTAGGGTGCAATCAGACCTGAGGACCCTGTACCGCTGCCTGCAGCACACTACGCCCAAAGGCGACATCCTCATGCCTTCTCACATCCACCTGATAGAATTTGGTGAATGTATGAACTGAAGACCAGGTTGCGGCCTTGCAGATTTGAGCCATAGAGGCCTGGTGATGCACTGCCCAAGAAGCACCAATAGCCCTTGTGGAATGTGCCCTGATCTGAAATGGAGGAATCTTCTGTTTCAAACCGTAAGCTTGAATGGTCAATTGTCGAATACATTTAGAAATGGTAGCTTTTGACGCTGCCTGTCCTCTATTGGGACCCTCTGGCAGCACAAACAAAACATCCGTCCTGCGGATCTGAGCAGTTGCCCCTAGATAGGCCTTAACTGCTCTTACTACATCCAACGAATGTAGAGATCTCTCTTCCGGAGAACAGGGATCTGGAAAAAAGGAAGGTAGAACAATGTCTTGGTTTAAATGAAAATCAGAAACCACCTTCGGTAAAAAACCAGGATGAGGGCGTAGTACCACTCTATCCTTGTGTATAATCAAATAAGGCTCCTTACAGGAAAGAGCTGCTAATTCTGATACTCTTCTAGCAGAAGAGATGGCCACCAGAAAAATTAATTTCCTTGTCAACAAGACCAAAGGAATCTGACTTATTGGTTCAAAAGGCTGTTTCTGTAACACAGCCATGACCAAATTCAAGTCCCAGGGGTTTAGGGGCGCTTTAACCGGAGGATTAAGACGCATCACCCCCTGCATAAAGTTTCGGACCAAAGAATGCAAAGCAAGTGGCCGCTGAAGTAATACTGATAAAGCAGAGACCTGGCCCTTGATGGTACTCAAGGCCAGCTTCATCTCTAATCCTAATTGTAGAAAATCAAGAATTCTACCCATCACATATTTCCTGGGATGCCAACCTCTGGATTCACACCAGGTTATATAAGCTTTCCAGACTCTATGATAAATCATCCTGGAAGCTGGCTTCCTTGCATTAATCAAGGTAGATATGACAGGACCTGAGAGCCCACGACTCTTCAGAACGTGGGTCTCAACAGCCAAACCGTCAAATTTAGCGTTTGTAAGGCAGGATGGAACACTGGACCTTGAGATAACAGGTCTGGGCGTACCGGTAGTGTCCACGGGGAACCTACTGTCATCCTTACTATTTCTGCATACCAAGTCCTTCTGGGCCAAGCGGGGGCCACCAGAAGTACTGACTTCCTTTCCTGCCTGATCCTGCGAAGGAGTCGTGGTAATAGCAGAATAGGCGGGAATGCGTAAATCAGTGAGAACCGATGCCACGGAATCACCAACGCATCCGTCCCGCATGCAAGAGGATCTTTTGTCCTTGCCACAAATCTGTCTATCTTTTTGTTGAATCGGGATGCAAAGAGATCTACATCTGGAACCCCCCATCTTTGGCATATGGCCCAAAAGACGTCGGGATGCAGAGACCATTCCCCTGGAAGTAACTGCTGGCGACTTAGATAGTCCGCCTGCCAATTCTCTATTCCCGGGATGAAAACTGCCGATATGCATGGCACATGCATCTCTGCCCAGACTAAGATCTGGTTCACCTCTTTTTGAGCAGCTCGGCTCCGGGTGCCTCCCTGATGATTGACATAAGCCACTGCTGTGGCATTGTCGGACTGGATCCTGACTGGACAACCCTGTAGCCTGATAGTCCAGGCCTTTAGAGCTAGATGTATCGCCCGGATCTCCAGAATGTTGATGGGTAAGGTCCTCTCTGTCTTGGACCATACCCCTTGGACCGCAGCCTGTTCCAGAACTGCTCCCCAACCTGACAGACTGGCATCTGTTACCACCGTCCAGGTAACCGGTAGAAAGGATTTCCCCTTCTGCAGGTTTTCGGGTATGAGCCACCAATTGAGGCTCTGACGCACCGCATGCGACAGGTGCATCGGAAAGTCTAATGCCTGAACCTTCTTGTTCCAGGTCGACAGAATACTGTGTTGCAGCATTCTTGAGTGAAACTGAGCATAGGGAACTGCTTCGAATGAAGACACCATCTTCCCTAGTAGCCTCATACAAAGGCGGACTGAGGGACCCTTCTTGGTCCTTACTGTCAGAATCAGCTCTCTCAAAGCAGTGATCTTTGCCTGGGGTAGAAATATTTTCTCCTGGCTTGTATCTATAATCAGACCTAAATACTCCAGTCTTCTTACTGGTTTTAGGAAAGACTTTTCTAAGTTGAGGATCCAACCCAGGTGTTCTAGATACCTGACTGTGGTCCTCAAGTTTCCATTCAAAGAGGCTACCAACCGGTCTATCAAGAGCAGGTCGTCTAGGTATGCTATGACAGCTATACCCTGAGCCCTTAATCTGGCCAGAGGAGGAGCCAAGATCTTTGTGAACACTCGAGGTGCAGTGGCTATCCCGAAAGGCAGAGCCACAAACTGGAAATGGTGCCCTCCTACCTCGAAGCGCAGAAACTTCTGATGAGCAGGAAAAATGGGCACATGCAGATATGCATCTCTGATGTCTATTGATGCCAGAAATTCTCCTCCCTGCAGGGTGGGAACTACTGTTCGAATTGATTCCATGCGGAAGGATTGAATCCTTAGGAATCGGTTCAGATCCCTTAAGTCCAGAATGGGCCTGACATCCCCATTTGGCTTTTGGACCGTAAAAAGGTTGGAATAGAAGCCCAATCCCTGGTCCTTTGCGGGAACTATCATAATGACCTCCTGCGACAAAAGTCGCTCTAACGCTAGAAGGAGCGTCTGCTTCTTCTCTGGGAACATTTGATCTGAGGAACCGAGGAGAGGGGAATTCCTGAAACTCCAGCTTGTACCCTAAGGTTACCGTGGAGATTACCCATCTGTCCTGGAAGTCCTCCTGCCAGAGCTCTGAGAACTGTTGCAGTCTTCCCCCCACTCGAGTGAGCGGGGGCGCCCCCTCATGCAGAGGTCTTAGTGTTTTGCCTAGTAGGCTTCTTTCCCCAGGACTTCTTTTGTCCCTGGGGTTGACTCTTGTCTCTGGACCCCGATGGAGGCGGCCGTCGAGACTGCCTGGAGGCTGAAGCCCCCGGCGCTGGGGAAAGAGTCCGTTTGAAAGAGGGACGCTTACTCTTCTTCTTGACAGGTAAGAGAGTGCTTTTCCCACAAGAGATTCTCTTGATATAGTTATCCAAGTCCTCTCCAAACAACCTTGCACCACGAAATGGAAACCCAGCCAGTAGCTTCTTACATGGTGCTTCGGCTGACCAATTTTTCAACCATAGGATTCTACGTATATGCACCAACCCCAGTGAAAGACGGGAGGTTTGCACAATAGAATCTCTAATGGTGTCAACCACAAAGCATAAGTCCGCTGGAAGGTTAGCAAACCCCTGGGCCTGCTGTTCAGGTAATACTTTGATGACCTGCTTAACATGGTCTCTTAAGTATTGACAGACTCCAATCGCTGCTACTGCAGGTTGGGCCACTGATCCTGCTAAGGAGAAAACATCCTTCAATAGGGATTCCATCCTTTTATCTACAGGATCCCTGAGCATCTGAGCATTGTCTACAGGACAAGTCAGGCTATTATTTACGAAGGAAATGGCGACATCAATAGCCGGTATTCCCCACATTTTAATAAACTTTTCTTCCATCGGATAAAGTGTTGAAAACTTTCTCGGCGGAAAAAAACGTTTGTCTGGGTGATCCCACTCAGAATAAATGAGCTTTTCAAGTAAAGTATGAACAGGAAAAGCATGTGCTGCTTGGAAAGGTTTCAGTGACCCCAAAGCAGAAGAGGATTCTTTAGCAGTTTCAGGTATGGGCAACTTAAATGTGGAGCGGACCAATCCAGTGAGGATCTGCACTAAGACTTTCTCCTCTTGGGAAGTCGCAGAGGGTCCCTCTCCACCTGATTCCTCCGAAGAGGAATCATCCGTCCCATCCTGAACCTCTGAAAGGGATTCATCTCCTTTATCCCAGAGCTCCTCTGTCTGAGGGTCTTGGGGAACAGAGGAAAGCCTAGTGCGTTTTCTTCCACTGAGTGAAGACGTAATCACGGCCATTAATCTTTCCTCTAGACCATTAATGGTTGAGGAAAAAACCTCTTGTGTAATATATACAGGGGCTGAAGTGCCAGAAGCAGGTGTAGCCCCTGACCCCGATGGCTCTCCCTGGCTAGCCGTCCCTGGCCCATCTTTAGGGGGGGAGGATGCTACCGACAGGGGGCCCTCAGAACCTGAACGAGATCCCCTAGTGTCTCTGGTTCCTGGGGTGCTTAAACCTCTTCTACCCATAGTGCAAAGCAACAAGGTGTGAGGTATACAAATGAACACTGCCCGCTGAGCGATGTAGTCTGGCTAAAAGCCTTGCTACCCAATGCTCAGTCTGGTGTTACTTCAGTAAATGCTGCCTAGGAGAATGCCTGTGTCCCACCTTACATGCGACCGTCAGCTCTGTGTCTCTTAGAAGGCTGTGTGCACCTGTACAGAGTGCCTTTAATAGCCTGCAGCTGGCCTGAGTGGGAGTCTAAGCACCTGTGCTGACGTCCCGCCCCCTCCTCTACCGCCCCCCCCCTCGAGTTTTGAAAAAAACGAGTGCTTCCCGCGCTGCCGACTCTCCTGTCATGCTTCTGGAGAAAGGCTGGGGATGGGGGGGGGGGGGGTATGGGGAGGCTGGTAACAAGATCTGCCTAAACGGCTATCTTCAGAGATGGTGGCCATTAGGCCGCAGAGCCCGGGTGGTATAACCACTTTCTAGACCCCTGTGGCCCCTCTCTAGCCTGGGGGGGAACATTCAAACATGAGAAATCCCCCTTTCCATCTTACCTGTTTGCAGCCTGCTTGAGACGCTGGGACATAATCAGCGATGAAAACACCTGAGACAGACAGTCAGCATGTGCAGGTTTGTGCTCTTGGCAGCCCCCGGTGGTCACAATAGGCATAGCATGCATTTACCTTAAAGGAGAAAAGCCACTAGAACTCAAAAATTCTGTGGAATCTCCTCTTACCTTATCCAGCCGCAGGGTGCTGTTTACACAGACCCAATCTTCACCTCTCACGGTGGGCTCCGTTTGAAAAAACCGTCAGAGACTGGGGCCCCCTACGAATAGGGGGATCCAACAGTTCTGGGACCGTAAAGCACCTCGCCAGAAATTAGGAAGTTTAAAGCCATTTTCTGATCTGCGGGGTCCAGCTCTCTAAAAAGAGAAGCATTACGGGTAAAACCTCGTTTCTTCAGACACGAGGCCCGGGTACCATTCAATTCGGCCATGAAAAGACACTTTGAATGGATCCGGTTCACCTGGCTTGACCCCAGTATAGGATCTTAGGATATTCCCTTTAGAGCTCAGCACAGGACATCTTTACACGTCCATCACCAAAGACACTGGCGTAAAAACTGAGGTATCCCTGCAAGGGGGAGGGATTATATAGGGGGTTGAACTTCCTGATAGGGTGTGCCAGTGTCCAATCACCAGTGATACCTATATAACCCATCAGTAATTACTGTGGCTCTGTGTCCCGTGATGTTCGAGAAAGAAAAACCTTCAGAGACTGTGGCCCCCTACGGATAGGGGATCCACAGTTCTGGGCCTGTAAAGCACCCGGCCAGAAATAAGGATAGAAAACCATTTTCTGATATGCAGGGTCCAGCTCTCTAAAAAGAGGAAGCGTTACAGGTAAAACCTTGTTTCTTCGGACACGAGGCCCGGGTACCATTCAATTCGGCCTAGAAAAGACACTTTGAAATGGATCTGGTTCGTCTGGCTTGCCCCAGTATAGGATATTCCCTTTGGAGCGCAGCACAGGACATCTTTACACGTCCATCACCTAAGACACTGGCGTAAAAACTGAGGTATCCCTGAGGGGAGGGATTATATAGGGGGTTGAACTTACTGGTTAGGGTGTGCCAGTGTCCAATCACCTAGTGATTCCTATATAACCCATCAGTTATTACTGAGGCTCTGTGTCCCGTGATGTTCGAGAAAGAAAAACCCATTATAGTCCGCTAGGTGTCCATTATCGATCCGATGCTGCACCTGTCCCCCGCCAGCTTTACAGTGAGAACTGAGCAAACAAACACTGCTGGTCGCTCAGTTCTCCTCTTCCACTCTGATCAGACAGTGGTGACTGTCAGTCTCCAACTCTCTGCTCTACTCCTCCAACACTCACTGAAGCGCTGGGCTGTGGATGTGGTGGGAGGGGCTGGCTCAGGCTCTCAGCGGATCACCGAGAGGCTGAGCCAGGTTTCAATATAGGCTGCTGAGTGGATTCCATATGGTTGGGATCTTTTCAGAGCCTGGACCGACTCGGACATCCACCAAGCTTTGGCTATATGTCTCCCTTAAAGTATAACTACAGGTAAAACTTTTTTTTGTGGTTTTCTACTGCTGTTTGAGTCCCTGTTTCACCCTATTTGTCCTGTTTACGATTATCATCAAAAGTGAAAGTAAAAGAAAATCCCAAATTTTGGGTTGTCCCCAGAACAGGAATAGTGGGGATATCTTCCAACAGGGACACTAGTTCTGGTGACCCTGGTGAAATCCAGATATTAATTCGCTTTAGAGAGATTTTCTCTCACTTCCTGTTTTGGCTATGGGACAGGAAAATCTCCCCAATGGGACACAGATGCCAAAATTAAACTGGACAGGCGTTATAACCCTCAGTTACTCTATTCTAATGAAAAAAATGGTTTTGCTTTTAGTTCTACTTTAAATGTGATTTGTGCTACCAGCGTTCCACACAGCTGTTCTAAAGAGTTTATGCACCAAATGTACATTATTTACATCCCTCGAGAGCACAAGTGTAAGGACACTTTAAAAAATAAAATAAAAATACCCCTCAAAGACAAACATCAGGATATTCGCATCACTGGAATCCACATTCTCTTGAGTGTCAATTTAAATCGGATATAGATGGTTTCAAAATTTAGTTACAGAACAGAACAGAGATGCCGATTTGTAGACAAAGATAATCCTACTGGCCCTACCAGTGACTGCCGAACGTGCATTCCGCTTAAATAAATGCAACCTTCCAGTCATAAATCAGTTTAAGCTCAATTCACACATACAATTTTGAAAGTAGCTACTAATCACAATGGGGATACATATTCCTTCCAACTCCACCTGACACTGAAAAATATGCATTCCATTCCAAGTATGAGCACCCTTGTCATGTATTTTTCAGTTCCAGGTGGAGTTGGAAAGAATCTATATCCCCATTCCGATTAGTAGCTACTTTGAAAATTGTATCATAGGTCAATAAAACTCAGTGCACATATAGATCCATGCATTTCTGGATGGTTCTACCAGTGTTCTGCACAGATATCCTAACTACTGAATTGACCGAATTAAAGGTGGATAATTATCCCAAAGGAGGATAAGCTATGGCAAAGGTGTCAAGTCATCCATATATGCCTGAACAGCAACCTTCAATTGTTATGACTCCACCTAAAACCGTATACGGCTACCTTTCTTTATGTACATCCAGAAAAAAATATCCATTGTTTAGGTTCTTTCTACACCCAAAGAATCATTACTACATAAATCGCCATATAGACGCATGACTGCATTTTTAATTACCGTATTTATCGGCGTATAACGCGCACTTTTTCAATCATGGGTGCATGTTATACGCCGACAGCGTACCTTGGAGGTGAAGGAGAGGGGACGAGTGCCGCCGGAATTCACCAAGCCATCATCTCCTCGCCACTCGGCTCACACGTCACACACACAGTCCCGCCTCTGCCACCGGCATTGGACCAGTGTTCTGTCTATCACAGGAGCTGGTCCTATGTCGATGGCGGGACTGTGTATGTGACTGCCGACTGAGAGCCGAATAAACAGGAGATGACGGCTCGGTAATTTCCTGCGAGAGATGAGAGATGGTGAGGTTTAATCAGGCAGCTGCATTGATGGGGGAGATGGGCGCAGATCAGGCTGCAGATAGGCACAGATCAGGCTGCACTGAAGCTGTAGATGGGCACAGATCAGGCTGCATTGATGCTCACTGGTCGTTATTTTGCTTCAAAGTGGTTTATTTTTTTTTTTAAAGTTTTTTTCCTGAAACTTCCTTCTTAAATTGGGGTGCGTGTTATACGCCGATAAATTTGACAATACAAGTAGACAGAAAGTCCAAGCTTTGTATCGATCTGCCAAAGAATAGATCACTGCCAAAGAACAGATCACTGCCGCATATGGATTTATCCAATTGCATAAGTTTAAAAATGTTCACAAATTGTTACTGAACTCGAACATCCAATACTGAGCAAACTTTAAACCGAAGAGTACAACTCCATTCACATTGTCCCAATGAGAGCGATCCTCATTCCTCAGTACAGCGTACTTATCTGTCTAGATTCCTTTCGTGCTGTAAGTGGCTGGGGTCGCACCATCGCCCTTGAACCTATGCAGTCACTGAAACGTGGAAGATCCTGGGCAAATGCGGAATAGTCTGTTTCCAGGCTCTCCAGCAGAGCCGCCATACCCAGTCACCAACACGTTTTGTTCCTATGTCATGGGACTCTCTCATGGGAATCTCCCATCCCTCTTAAGTAAGAAGAGCCACAAACTAACTCTCCCATTAAAGGACATAAATATCATCTTCGGAGGCATCAACTTAATCAGACCATATAAAATACAATTTTTAAAGTGGTATACAGAATGGACAACATCCAGGGAAACAATTCCAGCAAACATTGCAGATACCATTAGGATTTGGCATATGAAGTTTGTATATCCATGCTGCTTCATTCTGTAAAAATAATTCCCTCTATCTACGTTGAGATATTTAATCTCTATATTCCCATTACTTTAATTCCTTCCATTTTACCATCCTGCTCCTGCCATATACAGTATGTTAGACAACTGGGTTAGGAAACTCCCACACAATGGCTACATTTACTGCTCTTCATCACAATGCAAGTCTAGTAGGGTATATTTGTAAATCAGTTAAAAAGAGAAGTACAGCTAAAGTCGACGACACAGAGCCGGTACAGGCTCGGGAAAGATCGATATGGTCAGGATCTGCCCACATGCCTGCACCGACACCTGGTTTAGCCTCTTGGCAAGCTGCTGGGAGCCTGAGCCTGCTGCTCTCGCCCCCTCCACAGCCCAGTGCTCCAGTGAGTGCCGGGGGAGGGGGGGGGGAACAGAGTGCGGTGACTGACATTCACCAGCTCTCTGCTCAAGGAGCACGAAGAACCGAGCAATCATCACCTTACAGCCTGCGGAGGAGAAATGCAGCATCGTTAAGTACCACCTAGGCAAGTAGGATTCTAAATAAAATACCAATACTTCTCTTTTAATGTGACATTCACCCAACTATTCACTCTAGGTGAATCTTTCTAATGTATGGGTTTTAAATTACAGGAAGTGATTAGCCACCTGTGTCACATTCACTGCTTTATAAATACGCCTCAGTGGTTGGCTCATATGTCCATAGTTGTAAAGCAGGAAGCAGAGTGCCAGCACAGAACTACGAAGATCTCCCTTTTGTTGCTAAATTTACAAATCTCTACACGTAATACTACACTGTATAAACAAATGTTAAAAAAGAAAAAAGTCAATATTTGCACAAAAAGGAACAATGAAGTCAAATATTTCATTTTTTGTAATAAAACAAGTCATTTTTATTTATGGGCACCATAATTTATACTTTGTAAATCAATTATTGCCTGGCATTCTGTTTTCACATTCACAAAATATTGCAATTTAAAAAACAGGCAATACCACTGTACAAGGTTGAAATTGTACAATATTTTGACACCAATGCAGGGGTTAATTTACTAAAGGCAAAATCACTTTGAAAGGGAAGTTGTGCCTTGCAAGTAAAGTCTCCCCAGAGCTTAGTGAATGAGGTGAAGCTTTGCTGCCTTCCATCAGCCAAGCCAATTATTACAAACATTGCTTTTTTTCCTTCGTTTAATTGCCTGTAATTGGGTAATCTTTACAAAGAAAAATTTCACTTCATTCATTAAGCTTTGGGAAAAATTATCGGGAAAAGTTGCAATTCCATTCACCAAAGTGAACCGCCTATTTGCCTTTAGTACATTAACTCCTCGCTATTCACTCACCAAACTCCGACTCTTCTCCTAGTTCTCGGCCATATCGTAGCATGGTGTCTCCAAGTAAACCTTCGGTCTGAGGGTAGCCCGTTGTTTTAACTTGTCCTCTGATCTTTGACATGGTATTTAACATTCCCAATCTAGCTCGATATGCTGAAAAAAAAAAAAAGGTACTGTATATTATACTACTTTTTCATGTATTTATAAAGGCAGTTTCCTCAAAAAACTAGGACGACGTCCTTCACACAGCCGGGTAGCTATGGCTGCCAGTTTCTTGCGGCAAAAATCAGTGGATTCTTGCTGCTGGTATGTCCGGGTCATGCAATCAGCAGCACCTGCTCAGACCATTTCAACTAATAGCGGGCTGACAGCGGACACTGCTCTTTGTATGTAGCCACACACAGAGTGGTTAGTTGCGGATAGAGACAGAAGTCCGAGCCTGAATACAGTCAGCTGCTTCTAGGCTCAGACATTTGTCCCCAAGTGCAGCTATCTGCTCTGTGTGAGGCTACATGCGAAAGGCAGCAGCTGCTGTCGGCCCGCTATTATTTAAATGGACTGAGCAGGTGCTGCTGATTGCATGTCCCAGTCATTTAGGCAGCAACAATCCGCCGATTCTTGCCGCAGGAAACCAATGGCTGCAGCTACCCGGCCGCTTCAAAGAGGACTTATTGATGTCATACCTTCTTACAAAACAGACACCATTATGAAAAATACTGCTGTAGTGAACAACATCACTGCTTGCTATCCTGTCACTGGAAGAGGTAGGGGTGGATCTCCCTTACATGGATAACAATCACAACCGATGAGGTCATAACTCTTCCCTAATCTACTGAAAAAAAAAAAAAAAAAATTAAAATAAAAAAGTGTCCCCCCATTTGAAAGGTTTCCCCTCACTTTCTGTCCTGGTGAGGAATCTCAAAACCCTCAGAAGTTTGGAGTTCTACTTTAAAATTTAACTGTTTAATACAAAATGACCTTTGGTGCCAAGCTGAAGGTCACTATAGAACATCCAGACACCAAGCAATGTTGTGCTTGGAACTTCCGGCAAGGTCCAACTCTACCATCCAGCTTCTCTGCAGACCACATGCTGCTTGCTTAAAAAAAAAAAAAAAAAAAGGATGTAAATAACAGGTTACAAAATGACTTGTTTTCCACTTTTTTTAAAATACATTCTATTATTTAAAGTGATACTAAAAAGTCTCAGGTTTTTTTTTCTAGTTAAAAATAACAAACATGTTCTATTATCTGCTCTGTGCATGGTTTTGCACAGAGAAGCCCAGATCCTCCTCTTCTCGGGTCCGTCTTCGGTGCTCCTGGCTCCTCCCTCCTGTTGAGTGCCCCCACAGCAAGCAGCTTGCTATGGGGACACCCGAGCCGAGCCACAGCTCCCTTTGTCCATTCAAACACGGACTGGTGGCCTGGCCCTGGCCCCTTCCATCTCCTCATTGGCTGACTGACAGCAGCTGGAGCCAATCGCGCCACACTGCTGTCTCAGCCAATGAGGAGGGGAGTCCGGGGCAGTTGAGACACTCCTGCAACATCGGTGGATAGAGATGGGACTCAGGTAAGTATTAGGGGGGCTGCTGCACACAGAAGGCTTTTTATCTTAATGCATAGAATAACAAAAAAAAAAAAACTTCTGCCTATGAGTAACAGAAAAAATAAAAATGTTCAGAGTATTGGCAATGAGATGAAACAGTGTTATGATAAACAGTTGCATAACATATGAGATAACACAATGGATGTTGAAATAATACTGTACAGGAGGGGAAGAAAAGAGGGGGGAAAAAAAAAAAAAAAGGAGGGGTGGGACGGAAGTGAAACCCTAATCCAAATGGGGAGGATACAAAAAAAGAAAAAAAAAAAAAAAAGGGATATAAAAGAGATATATATCTATAGATATCTATCTATATGTATGTAGATATAGATATATCTATATAGAGATCTCTCTCTCTCTATCTATATCGAAAGTCCTTCCAGCGGGACCATATATTGTTAAATTTTTTGGTTGTATCTTTGAGAAAGTTGGTAAGATTTTCCATATGTTCGATGTCAAGAATTCGATGGAGCGGGAATGAAGGAAGGATCGGGCTGCATTTACTAAATAAATAAGGACCGAATTTTTATATGTTTTAAGAGGAATGTCATTATGATTCAGGAGGAAAAAACTTGGGTCTTTGGGAATATTTTTAACTTTTAAAATGGCAACAGGAACATTTAACTTGATCTCCGGAAGATTTACCCCCTTTCATAACCAGGCCATTTTTTGCAACACGGACTGTTATTTCAACTTACAATTTTGTGGTCATGCAACGATGTAGAATTATTTTTTTTCTTTTTACTAGTAATGGCGGCTATCAGCGGCTTAGAGCGGGACTGCGATATTGCGGCGGACATTCTGTGCACTGTGCGAGGTGCTTTTACTAAAAGGGAAGTGATGTATTTTATTCCCTGCTTTGGTAGTCGGCGGACATCCATTGGCTGCCACCTGCTAATCAGCTTCTGCTATGACAATTCACAGCAGAAGAGGCGCATGCTCCTTCTACCCGGGAGTGGCAGATTAGGTACTAGGTACGTGATCTGGCACAGAAGAGCCAATTTGCCACCATACATCTAAGTGATGCGGTCGGCAAGCGGTTAAAAAGCCAGCTCTGCAACATTGTAAACCTTGCTACTCATGGGACAACTTTGCTTTAGGTTGCACAATTTTTCCATTATGGTTATAAAATGCCCTTTGATGTTGTACTAAGGTTATTGACAGTAATTTAGACAAAGGACAAGTTCATTAGACAGTAATCAATGCATACAGATGAGGTGATTACATTGTAGAAAAATATATTTGTATCTTTATTTGTCCTTCTGTTTTACAATCTTTAAAGTAGTGCAAGACAATGAGGCAACATATTACAGAAGACAAAGATGTAAGTAACATTTAATCAACTGCGCTGATGTCCAATAAATGTTAGGGCCAGCTCACACCAGAAAGCGGTGAAGGAAACCCACGTTCTATGCACGTTTCCCGAAACCGCGTTAAAAATGCACTGCAGTTGCGATCTGCAGCGGGGTCAATGTGAAGTTAATGACATCCCAAACGCAGGGCACAAATGCTGTACGTTTGCCTGCACCTGATCGCATGGTACAGTACTACCATGTGATCCGGTTGCAGTGTATTTTTTAACCACTTCTGGACCAAGCCTATTTTTGACACTTGTTGTTTACAAGTTAAAATCAGTATTTTGTGCTAGCAAATTACTTAGAACCCCCAAACATTATATATATATTTTTAGCAAAGACACTGGAAAATAAAATGGCGGTCAATGCAATATTTTATGCCACATGGTATTTGTGCAGCGGTCTTTCAAACGCAATTTATTTGGAAAAAGACACTTCACTAAATAAAAAAAAAAAAAAAACTAAACAGTTAGCCCAGTTTTTTTGTATATTGTGAAAGATGATGTTACGCTGAGCAAATAGATACCCAACATGTTACGGTTTAAATTTGTGCACACTCGTGGAATGGTGACAAACTACGGTACTTAAAAATCTCCATAGGCGACGCTTTCAACATTAACGGTTACCTGTTCAGAGTTACAGAGGATGTCTTTTTGTTAGAATTATTGCGGCGATACCTCACATGTGCAATTTGAACACTGTTTACATTTGCGGGCACGACTTACGTAAGCAGTTTCTTTGATGCGCGGGGACGGGGATTCTTTAAAAAAAAAAAAGTTTCTTTTTTTTACACTGTCCCTTTAAAAAAAAAAAAAAAATATGATCACTTTTATTGCTGTCACAAGGAACGTAAACATCCCTTATAACAGTGATAGGTCTTTATAGAGGGATCTGGGGTCTAAATGAGCCCAAATCCCTCATTTGCACTTAAAAGTACTCAAATCGTAAAAATCTGCATTTTGGAATACTGACATTTTTTAAAAATCTGCGTCTTTGGCAGCCGAGTAAACAGATAGGGACGCTGTGACGTTGTTTCCCGGTTCTTACATCGGAGACCCGATCCAAGCCAAAACCGGCTTTGTTCGTGTCTCCGGCCAGCCGGAGAGCTAAAATTGCCAGTGTGAGTGCATCCTAAACGTGATCCTTCCCACCTTGGAGTTCTGGATGCTCCCGGTATCTTCAGCTGCCCTCACACCTTTTGCACTTCCACAATAAATTTCAAGATCCAGCATAGTGGAAACCCTTCTTGATGGACACATTGGGTAAGGTATTTTTGCGTGGACGGGATTTCATTTCAGTTTTTCCACATTTACCTCTGAGCACAAACCTTTCAGAATCTCGTTACATGAAAACAGTCATTACCTGGATTGGGTTGGAGATATTCTGTGGTTTTTGAAAGCAGCTCAGCAACCACTTTATTGGTGATGTCAATTTTCTAGAATAAAAAAAAAAAACACAACCTTTTATTATTTCGGCACAACAGTAATTTTCATATTCTAAGATTCTAAGTAGTGTGAATATCTGTCCGCATACAGAGAAAACGACAGTATACTTCCACATTTACAATTACAGAAAAGGCTCTTTGACTAATGGAAAAATGTGAAACAACCAAAAGGCTCAGCTAACATCTTGGTGCTAGAGAGCTCTTACACAGTGATGTTTATTTGGTATTTAACCCCTGTAAGTGTTGCTAAATTTTCAGCCATTGCATTACTGCATTGTTTCAGGGGATGCACAACCAGGGTACAATGCTCCACATTTAGTGGAGTTGTCCTAAAAACACAGACACTTTAGATACAGGTTTACAACCTAAAATGATCCATTCTTCAACATAACTTTGAGCGTCCCTTTGCACCTCAACCTTTAGGATCCATTTACACCTGAGTGTAGCGCAGTGGAGTGGAGTGTTTTTGGAGCGGCACAATTCATCTGAATGGGCCTCCCTCCGCTCCAAAGAAGCTCATGTACCAAACCTTGGCACAGAGCCAATTTGCGATTTTTATATTGCAATTGTAGAGTGTTTTGTCACTCGACTATCACGGCAAAATCACATCACATTTGGGGTGCCATTAAGAAATCATGGAATTGCAAACACGTTCCGTGTTTTGCCGCGATTCTGGAATCCAAGGCAGAATCGCGGCAATTCTGCCTGCGATCCAAATTGTTGAGGTGTGAATGGAGCCTAAACAAACATGACAACACATTAAAAAGATACCAGGCAGACAAATGCTACATCTTGGAAACAGACAGTATTAGGCTTCAAGGAACTTCTGGAAGGAATCACTAGTACAATTGTTAATGCAATGCTTACAGCCATCATAAATACCTAAAACTATCCCAATAGATTCATTGCATTTGCCTGGTGGGTCTACCCACTTAAGCACTTGGTGTCTAGGTTGAGTACTCTCCAGTCGGGTCCACATTTTTTTTTTTTTAAATAAATCTTTCACTACTCTCATATCTACTATCCACTTACCTCTTCCCTTACTGCCCTCTTGTCATTCCCCCTAAAAAGTGTAAATTGAATCCAAAACCAACGTTCTCAGGAGTACCCCTGAATCTATTCTAGCTTTAAGGGAATGAATACCCATTACCAAAGAAAAACTATCACCATCTGCAAAAAAAAGGCTTAGTAGGAAAGCATTGGCTATAGGTTTCACCTGATTCATTTTGCACCAATAAGCCTTGCTACTCTAATTTTCCTAATCAAGGCGGCTCTCCTACGCAGGATCACGTAACCTAGTACCATGCACTACTGGGTCTCGATGCGCACGCGCGCTGCTGGCGACCCGCTACCGCTGTAATTGGACACAGCGGGAGCCAATCAGCAGGTCCGGTGGACTCAATGTTCCCCAGGACCCGGCGATCGTTTCGAGATGCAAGCAGAACGGCGGTCTCCCTATGTAAACAAGGCAGACTGCCTTCTCCCAGTGGGGAAGGTATTGATCCTGTGTTTCTGCAAAGGCAAAGCAGGAACACGGAAGTCTGCCTTTCCACAGTGCAAGCACGTCCCACACAGTAAGGGTCGGTTCACACTGGGACGACTTGGGATCCGACTTGTACGCCCTCAAGTCGCCCCAGAAAGAGATTCACATTTAAGTGAATGGGAGCGTCTTAATAGACACTACTGAAGTGGCTCCGACTTCAGAGCGTACTCCCTGTACTACTTTGATCCGACTTTGATCCGACTTCAGCCTATTGACTATCATTGAAGTCGGATCAAAGTCGGATCGCCGTCTCGCATGATCCGACTTCGGCATGCGACTTGTGCTCAGATGATCTTGAGGGGGAACTCCGCGCCAAATTTTAAATAAAAATCCGGCATGGGTTCCCCCTCCAGGAGCATACCAGGCCCTTGGGTCTGGTATGGACCTTGAGTGGAACCCCCTATGCCGAAAAAACGGCGTGGGGGGTCCCCCAATCCATACCAGACCCTTATCCGAGCACGCAGCCCAGCCGGACAGGAATGGGGGTGGGGGACGAGCGAGCGCCCCCCCCATCCTGAACCGTACCAGGCCGCATGCCCTCAACATGGGGGGGTTGGTGCCTTGGGGGAGGGGGGCGTGCTGCGGCCCCCCACCCCAAAGCACCTTGTCCCCATGTTGATGAGGACAAGGGCCTCTTCCCGACAACCCTGGCCGTTGGTTGTCGGGGTCTGTGGGCTTATCGGAATCCGGGAGCCCCCTTTAATAAGAGGGCCCCCAGATCCCGGCCCCCCACCCTATGTGAATTAGTATGGGGTACATCGAACCCCTACCCATTCACCTAGGGAAAGTGTCAATTTAAAAAAAAAACACTACACAGATTTTTAAAGTAATTTATTAGACAGCTTCGGGGGTCTTCTTCCGACTTCGGGGGTCTCTCCGGTTCTTCTCCGCGCTCTCCAGGTCTTCTGCCGGGCTCCTCCGCTATTTTCTGCTCTTTTGCCGCTCTTTTGCTATAGCGGAGGAGCCCGGTCTGCTGCCTTCTTCTCTTCGGGGGTCTCTCCGGTTCTTCTCCGCGCTCTCCGGATCTTCTGCCGGGCTCCTCCGCTATTTTCTGCTCTTTTGCTATAGCGAAGGAGCCCGGTCTTCAATCTTCTGCCTTCTGCCCTCTTCTCCTGATGTTGACGCGACGCTCTCTGGGGCTGGAATGCACTCTGAGCGCTCCGCTCTGACTTATATAGGTGGTGACCACGCCCCCTTATGCCGTCACAGTCCCTGGGCATGCTGGGACTGTGGTCATCACCCAATGACCACGCCCCCTTATGCAGTCATAGTCCCAGCATGCCCAGGGACTGTGACGGCATAAGGGGGCGGGGTCACCGCCTATATAAGTCAGAGCAGAGCGCACAGAGAGCATTCTAGCCGGAGAGAGCGTCGTGTCAACATCAGAAGAAGAGAAGAGGGCAGAAGACGGAAGACCGGGCTCCTCCGCTTTAGCAAAAGAGCGGCAGAAGAGAGCGGAGGAGCCCGGAGGAAGATCCGGAGAGCGTGGAGAAGAACCGGAGAGACCACCGAAGTCGGAAGAAGACCCCCGGAGCTGTCTAATAAAATACTTTAAAAATCTATGTAGTGTTTTTTTTTAAATTGACACTTTTTCCCTAGGTGAATGGGTAGGGGTACGATGTACCCCATACTCATTCACATAGGGTGGGGGGCCGGGATCTGGGGGCCCCCTTATTAAAGGGGGCTCCCGGATTCCGATAAGCCCTCCGCCCGCAGACCCCGACAACCAACGGCCAGGGTTGTCGGGAAGAGGCCCTTGTCCTCATCAACATGGGGACAAGGTGCTGTGGGGGGGGGCCGCAGAGCGCCCCCTCCCCCAAGGCACCAACCCCCCCATGTTGAGGGCATGCGGCCTGGTACGGTTCAGGAGGGGGGGGGGGGGGGGGCGCTCGCTCGTCCCCACCCCCATTCTTGTCCGGCCGGGCTGCGTGCTCGGATAAGGGTCTGGTATGGATTGGGGGGACCCCCCACGCCGTTTTTTCGGAGTAGGGGGTTCCCCTCAAGGTCCATACCAGACCCAAGGGCCTGGTATGCTCCTGGAGGGGGAACCCATGCCGTTTTTTTATTTAAAATTTGGCGCAGAGTTCCCCCTAAAGATTCATACCAAACACAGTGGCGGGGATCCAAGTCGGATCCCCGTTCATTGAAAGTCGGACACATGTCGCAGGGCAAAGTCGGATCCAAAGTAGGACGGCTGTCGTGTTGCCCCAGTGTGAACCGACCCTAACCAAGTACAGGTTAGGCACACAGTTAACCCTTTGATCGGCCCTGATATTAACACCTTCCCTGCCAGTGTCAATACAGTGACCGTGCATATTTGTTAGCACTGATCACTTTATTCGTGTCACTGGTTCCCAAAAAAGTGTCACTTAGTGCCCTATAAGTCGCTGATCACCATTACTAGCAAGAAAAATAATAAATTCCATAAATCTATCCCATAGTTTGTAGATGCTATACATTTTGTGCAAACCAATCAATATACGCTTATTGAGATTTTTTTTACCAAAAATATGTAGCAGAATACATATTGGCCTAAATTTATAAAAATAAATTAGATTTTTAAATTTTTTTATTGGGTATGTTTTATAGCAGAAAGTAAAAAATTGTTTTTTTTCAAAATTGTCTGTATTTTTGTGTTTATAGCGCAAAAAATAAAAACCGCAGAGGTGATCAAATACCACCAAAACAAAGCTCTATATTTGGGGAAAAAAAAAAGGACATACATTTTATTTGGGTACAGCGTCGCACGACTGCGCAGTTTTCAGGTAAAGTAATGCAGTGCCGTATCGCAAATATTAGCCTGGTCATGAAGGGGGGTAAATCTTCCAGAGCTGAAGTGGTTAATGTGTTAAGATGGACCAAAAACGTTAAAATCTTTGTATAAGAAAAGAAGAATAGAGAGTTTCACCTGTTGGCTGGAGGTACCAAGAAAAAAACAACAAAAAAACAAAAAACAAAACACACATCTCCACAAGACATAACACTATGCGTGAGCTATGATTAAACGCTGATTTAGCACTAAACACGTTAGCTGCAGACGCTGTATTTCACATGTTGGGTCTTGTGGAGGTGTATTTTTATGAAGGATTTTCGAATAAAGGTGGGTTTTTCTTTTTTAGATGTGTGACCAACCAAAATATATATTTTTCTCTATGATTACAGTTTTTTTTCACCTGATGTATGCATCCACTAGACCAGCGGTCTCAAACTGGCGGCCCTCCAGCTAGAACTACAAGTCCCATGAGGCATGGCAGGGCTGACCATTACAAACAGGACTCCCACAGGCAGAGGCATAATGAGACTTGTAGTTCCACAACAGCTGGAGGGACGCCAGTTTGAGACCCCTGCACTAGACAATGCATGCTAGGTAACATCTCTAAGGCAGGCCATAGACTGTCAAAGACAGTGCTGACAGAGGAATCCCTCCTGACAAGCAATTGTCTGCTCCCAGCGAGAAGATGAAGAAGAAGTGATTATTGCAAGTGGCTAAAGAAACCACTAGCGATGATCACAAATTAATCCGGCAGCCTAGTTGTACCCAATTTGTCTGATCACCTTGCTACATTCAGTCTGCCCACACACGGTTCGCATCTTGGCCAGTTCCTGCTGAACCGGCCGAGATTTGAACCATCTATGGCCAGCCTAAGACCTGTACATGTGGGATCTCCTGAATCCGCTTAGAATTTAAGGAAGTCACCTGACATGTTCAAACCAAAACCAAAGCCATAGGCATTCCAGCAGCTGGTGCCCACCTCTATCCTTGTGAGACTGTCAAAAACGATGCCAACATAGATCGCAATGTCCAATGACATACATGTACCTCTATGTACTTATTAAATTATTTCATTTGTCTTACCCTTTCCATTTCTTGGAAATCATTGTCAAGTTTTGTTCCTTCCGCTCCACTGATTTTTTCACTTAAAAGCTGCAAGAAGAAATTAAAAAATTGTATAATTTGTGCACACAAGTGTCAGGTTATTGCTGTGTATGTTTAACAATATAGTACATAGCTTTACAAAATGGAGGTTTAATCTTAAGAAAAGCCCATTAAAAAAAAAAAAAAAATTGAGGAAGGTAATTTAAGCTGATCAATGATTAAAACATGTATTTTTTGTTTAAAATATATGGGGGGAAAAAAAAAAAAGGTGTATAATAAATTTTTATGGACTTTAAACAAAAAAAGTATGTTTGTAAATGCTTTCATTAAATTGAGAAAATGTATGCACCTCTAGAGTCCCTTTATGTCTCAGTTTTTCCTATTGCATAGATTTTGGGATGTGGTGTCATAATTTATATACAAGGAGATGCAATATTTGTAAGTACATAGCTTTAAAAAAATCATCAACATTGTGAAACAGCGAGGCACAGTTTAATGTTCATAGCTCTGAAGATAGTACTGCAGTTAGACATGTGCACACTGAAATATTTTGTTTCGGAATTTCGTTTTCGCCTGAAAAATAAATTTATTTAGTTACTCCCGAAATTAGTTTTTATTTATTTTGTTTCGTTAAAAAAAGAATTTGTTCGAAAATCTGAAATAATTAAGGTCAAATCAGTCATTGAAGGCTTATGGTGTCTGTTGAATGTTCTAAGAAGATTCGACGGAGCAGCTAAACTGTACGACGCCGCAATCGTACATTTCCGGTCGAATGTTCCGCCTACAAGCTATAGTAGAATTCTAATGTTGTATGACACTAGTAATAATTATATTTATTAATTATTATTACTAGTCAACCAACATTAGAATTCTTCTATAGCCTATGGGCGGAGCATTTGACCATAAATGTCCGCTCGCGGCGACTGCTTCGTCGAATCTTCATGTCGAATCTTTTCTCTCTATGTCGAATAATCTTGGACTAATAGAGTTAGGTTAGGCACATTCGGCCTTTTTTGCTATTGTCTCTATAATGTCAAATCTTTTCTCTCTATGTAGACTAATCTTGGATTAATAGAGCTAAGGTTAGGCACATTCGACCACAAGTTCGATGGACACAGATCACTATTGTCAGCGTCATGTCAAATCTCCTATCTATATCAAACTGTTGTCGCAACGAAAACCAAAATAAAGCATTTTGTTTATGTCCGATCTTTCGGTTTTCGGATTCTGCACGTTCGTTATCGTTTGTTTGTTAAAACGATAACGAAAATACCCGAAATTCGGACTAAAACAAATGCACATGTCTAGTAATTAGTGCTCTAATGCAGAAAATGACCTTGCTGAAAATAAATACTCCTTATAAGAAAACAAGGTGACTAGGTTTGAATATTTCAGATACATACACATATATTCTAGGCAAATACAAGGAGACATTCAATGTACTTTATAATGCAGAACACTGTGCAAATTCTGAGAACCTCTTCAGTTCAGCTATTTATTCATTAAAAAAATCATTAAATGTATTTTTTTTTTTCTTAAAACCAGTTTATATAGTTACCTGAAATCTACATTTATATGACCCTGCATATCTAAAATCAGGAGAAGAGTGCCAGTTGGGGTTGTCCCGATACCACTTTTTTAGGACCGAGTACAAGTACAGATACTTTTTTTCAAGTACTCGCCGATACCGATTACCGATACTTTTTTTTAATGTCACATGACAGTGTTTTGTTTTTTTTTGTTTTTTTTTTTAACAATGCTTTCTTTTTTTTCAGGAGGGGAGGGGGTGGACGGTGTCTGTGTTTTTTATTTACATTTTTATTATTTTTTACAATAATATTTTTTTTTATTATTTATTGCAATATGTGTTTTTTTTTTAAATCAGCCCTGTTGGGGGGCTTTGGTGAGATATCAGGGGTCTTAACAGGCCCCTGATATCTCCCCCTTGAGACAGAGAAAGAGACCGAGGATAAAGATTTCCCAGTCCCTTTCTCTGCAGCCTCAGCTGCACTGAAAATGAATGGAGAGAAGACAGCGGCTCCACTCCATTCATAAACTGAAACATTGTAATCAGAGGAGGTTACAATGTTTCAGTTATGTGAATGGACAGAGTCAGCTGACTCTGTCCATACAGAAAAGGAAGAGGGACGGCAGAACGGAGGGGGACAGCGGCAGAACGGAGGGGCAGAACGAAGGAGGCATGGAGGAAGAACGGAGGGGGACAGCAGAATGGCATGGAGGAGGATGCGGGGACAGTCAGCGGTGATCGTGTGTGTGGGAGTTACAAGCACTGATCACCGCTGTATAAATTTCACTAAAGCAGCTGAAAGTCGCTGGGGGAGAAGCTTGCAACTCCCCCAGGCACCGATCACCGCTGACTGTCCAGGTATCGGGTGACGCATCGGGAGCATTTGACCGAGTACAAGTACTCAGGCAAATGCTCGGTATCGGTGCTGATACCGATACTAGTATCGGTATCGGGACAACCCTAGTGCCAATACAGTTAGCAAATAAGATGTAATGACATTAATCCATGCTCTCACCCAAACATATTTCTTCCTATTGAGTTGTATGGGAAGAAAAGCATTGTTAGCACAATGCCTGTGAATACAAGACCAAATATCCATGTTAAAACCCTGATTACAAAATTTCACTGTATGCCAACAATATATTCTACGTATTAATAACCCCAATGAACCTTCTCAAATGGAAAGTGAGGGCTCGTTGTACACGACGATACTTCACCTGCTGAATCTCCAGTCTTTGGGAAGCTTGCTAGTTATAGAACTGAAAGAGATAGAAGTGAAGCTTTACCCGCATACCTAACGGCCTAAATTCTCTGAAAAAAGTCTATCCCAATAAATTCGGGGCCTCCAAACTATTTGAACAACAGGACAGTTTTCTGTCCTTCAGACATTAGAGGCTCAAGAATATTGAAAGTCTCAGATACCTACTGAGAATAGTAAATATACATGTACAGCGACTGTGCAAAAAACATATGAAGATAAAATCATATAAAAAAAAAAAGTCTAAATAAAAGTAAAAAGGAGTGGACAAAAGATGGTAATCACTACATCAAAAAAATGTCCTTGATGGCATAGATATCAATCATAATCTCATTGTTATTGTCCATAAAGAAATTAATGATGGTGATCCAAAAGGTGAAGTAATACATGTTATATAAATGTAACTTTAGTGAAGAAAATTGATAGGAATATATGGTGGCGGATCTCCTAAAGGCTTACCGGAAGGATTGAACCCAGATGGGTATATACCCACTGGGTCAATCAGGCTTGAATAATGTTGGACCCGGAAGGCAACTGCCACAGAAGACACGATTTCCAGGGGACCAGAAAGACTTCCGATGATGTGTTAAAGGAGTTTACCCAAACAGGTCAAATATGTATAGAGGAAGACGACGACAGGAGGGCACGTAGCGCAATTCCGTAAAAAACTCACAGCTTGTTTGTTAAAATGAAAGAATAACACTCACATTTCTGACGATAAAAAAAGCACTTATAGTAAAAACAATGGCAGAATCAGTGGCATCAGGACTACTAATGCCACTGATACTGCCATTGTTTTAACTGTCAGCGCTTTTTTTATCGTCAGAAATGTGAGTGTTATTCTTTCATTTTAATAAACAAGCTGTGGGTTTTTTACGGAATTGCGCTACGTGCCCTCCTGTCGTCGTCTTCCTCTATACATATTTGACCTGTTTGGGTAAACTCCTTTAACACATCATCGGAAGTCTTTCTGGTCCCCTGGAAATCGTGTCTTCTGTGGCAGTTGCCTTCCGGGTCCAACATTATTCAAGCCTGATTGACCCAGTGGGTATATACCCATCTGGGTTCAATCCTTCCGGTAAGCCTTTAGGAGATCCGCCACCACATATTCCTATCAATTTTCTTCACTAAAGTCACATTTATATAACATGTATTACTTCACCTTTTGGATCACCATCATTAATTTCTTTATGGACAATAACAATGAGATTATAATTGATATCTATGCCATCAAGGACATTTTTTTGATGTAGTGATTACCATCTTTTGTCCACTCATTTTTACTTTTATTTACACTTTTTTTTTTTTCATATGATTTTATCTTCATATGTTTTTTGCACAGTCACTGTACATGTATATTTACTATTCTCAGTAGGTATCTGAGACTTTCAATATTCTTAGCGCTGCACTTTTTTATTGTATGTTACACTCTGCATTATTGATCCTCTGCTGTGCTGGCTGCTTTCTTTGTTTTAAAAGGGATAGAGGGATAGCGTGGTATATATATATATATATATATATATATATATATATATATATATATATATATATATATATATATATTTTCTCATTAGAGGAAGGACTGCGGCCTGTGGGAGTAGAAAATGGTTCAGCTACAGTGGGAGTAAACAATGCCTCAGGGCATTATTATTATTAATTCTTTACACTACAGCCTGGCTCCATCACTATATTTAAATATATTTTGTCAACCCAAACTGTTAACCCCTGCTTCACCTTGCCCCTTGCTATAATTTGTTGTTTACTGATTGGTCTGCTGGAAGTTCCAGTTCCACGGCCACACCCACATACTCTTCTTTGTGTATATATAGCTGTCCTCCTCTAGAGGGCAGCAGGCCAATAGAAGGAGCAGTCAGCTCCGAGCGCGTAGCCTCTCATCACTGCAGCCCTGATTGACAAGATTCCAGCCCTGCCTAGGTACAGACGCCAGTGACATCACTTCCCGTTCCACGGTCCATGCTGGTGTGTGTGGAGCTGCTTGGTTCCTTTGGTCCTGGAGAAACACTGATCCATTCCAGCCAGCTGCTCAATCCTTTCCAGCTATCCGGAACAGTGGTGGGATCCACAGAGCCATGTGGAATGCCAGGACTGCACTTTACTTTGACGAGCATGAATCTTCTATCATCTTGTAAGTGTTTTTAATCTTATTCTATTAAAGTCATAATTTGAATACTACACTCAGATCGGCGCCTCCCCCTCCCTGTTTTTTCCCTACATGTCTTGCAGAATTCTGGACACTCTGAAGGATGGCTGCCTTCCCTTTTAACCCGTAATACCCCTTTCTATGGATACATCACCATCCAGCTATTACAGCCACAGACTATACCCCTAAGGATTACTCCATCTGGAGCACCAGATAAACACTGACTATACTGCTAAATGCCTCAGGGCTTGGTCAGTGGGACTAAAAAAAAGAAAAGGAAAAAAAAAAAAAAAAAACACACAACACCTGTGAGCAGTAGGATGGGGACTAGTGTCCCATTCGTCGGGTTCCGGGGGAAGGAATCGGGCCCCATGGGCTGGATAAAGGCAAACAAAAGGCTGCATCTGGCCCGCAGGCTGCATTTTGGAGACCTCTGCTATAAATGAGTAGAGTACTACAACTATTATTAATGATTTATATAGCACCAACAGTTCATGCAGTGCTTTACAACTAGACATCTATCCTCTATCAACAACTTGCAGTACAAAGAAAATTCCCAACTCCCCTGTACAAACAGATAGGACATAAAAGTTCATATCCTCCACAAGTTATAATATTTATGTGATCCTGTTTTTTCAAATACCTATCACAGTTTCAATGGTTTTCCAACCTGACCTTTTAAAATCTTTATGGAACTACAATAGACCTTGTTTATCTGTCAGTACTATTATCCAACAAAGGAAGACCTATGGTTTTCTGATTTACTATTTTATTATTATTCAACACAGCTTTGACTAATCCCATACTAGGCAATTAACCATTCCTACACTAGATTGGCTTACACTGAATTTAAAAAGTTTTTTCTACTACATTCATATTGGTTTAAATGGACAACTTTTAAAAATAACAGCTCTATGGATGGGCAATATACTAAGGTGATACATTTTTTTTGGATGCAATCCCCGGTTTTAAAGTCCTTTTGTGCAACCATCAAGGAGATTCCTATTCTGTCCGACACGGTTTCCTGGAATAGACTTGAAGGGAAGTTTCTATCATACAGACATTTACAGCAATACAATGCTGACATGTGGTTCTAATATACATACCTCTTGTAGAATATGGGTTTTTTTTATTGGGTGGGAGGGGAGATTTTTAAACACTCTCCAACTCTTCCCCCACTCTGCCCAAAATTAAAAAACACATTTTGGGAGAAACCAGAACTTTGTAACCAGATGATAGAGGCGATTTTTGTTCCAATATAAAAAGCTTACTTTTTAATGACGTTTTAAATGACTAATACAATCCAGCAACAATATCACCAAGGTCTACATGAAGATAAAACACACAGCGCACTCGTGACAATAGATCCACTTCAATACTTTGAATAGATCAGACTGTAGCTATGAGGAAAAGAGTTACATGTCTATTTTCTTCGGAGTCAGGGTCAATTATTACTAAAGTTTATAACTTTATATACTTTATAACAATTTTTATTAAAGTCGTAGGAAGATAAGATGTTCCTGCATTGATGTTTTTTGCGGCCATGACTTGCATACAATTCTAAACTAAATAAAGTCAGAGTGCTCTGCACTTCTCATATTGTACTGTAAAAAAAAAGCTGTTAAATTGGGAAGAAGAGAGATCCGGAGAATAATGGTGGTGAGCAGTGTCATACAGAAAGTAGTTTTAATGGGCTCTTGCGACACAGGTAGTACACGTCAACATCCTTTTCTAATGCATTAAAAAAAAAAAAATTAAAAAAAAAAAAAAAAAAAAAAACACATAAAAGAGGCTAGCAGGCATTGTCACATTTCGTTTTTCCTTACATAGGAAGGTTTTTGGGTGTTGTAAAAGGGCGATATTACAGTCTATCTCCTGTACCAGTGAAGCCCTGACTCTCAAAGTACCTACTGGTAAGCACCAACTCTTTTCAATATGGCCATTATATGGAGGTTAGACTATAAAAGCCTTTCAGAGTTATAGCAGAATAAGGGATGAGCTCCGGCGCGTTTGCGCAGCCGCACGTGCAGAGCCCGCCAGGAAGTCGGCACTGCACTGCGCTAATCACAGGCAGTGAGACATTTCCCGATCTCTGCAGCCGCACATCGGGAAAATGTCTCACTGGCTGTGATTAGCGCAGTGACGACTTCCTGGCGGGCTCTGCACGTGCGGCTGTGCGAACGCGCCAGAAATCATTCTTATAGCAGAAGTAGTCAATCTAACTGTTCTGTTTCTACAGCACGTGTCAAACACAAAGCCCGCAGGTCAAATCTGGCCATCCAGAACATTTCATGTGGCCCTCACACCTCTCGTGCAGCGACCCCACCCTTGTCTCAGCTGTCAACAGCAGAGAGGACGACAGAACTCCTGCGCTTCTCCGTTCAGCCATGGAGAGGCTCATCTCCGCCTCTCACCCCCTTCCCCATATCTCAGCAGTCAGCAGCAGAGAGGAGTACAGAACTCCTTGTACAGGTCCTGCGCCTCTCTGTGCAGCCGCAGCACTCCCTCATCTCCGCCTCCCCTGATCTCAACATTCAGCAGACTACAGCCCTCCTCTGGTCCTCCTCCAGACATTGCACTTTCCGCTTCCCAGGTCCCGCTGAGGGACTCTCAACCTCTGATGGTGGGGGGCTCTTATAGATACAACCGTGAGGGCACCCATAATGCTGTTGCAGCCAACAATGGAATTTAGTTTGACACCCCAGTTCTACAACATTAAATAACCACTGAACCTATTAGAGAAGTAGTCAAACTCTTACTTTGGTTGCTCATGTTTCCCATGGGACAAAGTGATTGTAGAACTTTGTCCCATCTTTCTGTGTGGTCTGCAAACTGCATTAGCATGGTCATCAGTGTGCACAACCCATCCTTCAACCACTGTTCAGCCAGGCAGCTAGCAAGAGAATTTACTAGTGAGCCTTAACTGAAGGCACTTGTCCCTGGCTCCATGCACTTGACCAAGGCAAGGACTGCAACTAGGTATGCAAGGGAAGAGGGCATGTATGTTCCCGATCCACTCCCTCTGTCCTTTGGTTGCTAGGATGCTGTTGACCAGGTTGCACAGCGTCACTGGTTGCTAGGAAGCTGATGGTTGGGCCACACAGCATCTGTGGTTAAGGTGCAGGGTTCCACATCATAACAGGCTAGCATAAGATCACATTTCCTTGTGGTCCTGGTTATTCAAGGGAAATACAGAAAGCAAGAAAAAAAAAAAAAAAAAAAAAGGATAGCTTTTGGCTAAACATTATTCTACACTTGCATTCCATATCCCAATTTAAATATGTGTTTAGCAACACTGTGCCTAAAAAGAAACCAGCTGGAGATTGTCCTAGAGATAACTAAAAGTCAGAGAGGGTAGAACAAGTGAACTAGGTGGGAGCCCTCTAGCTGACACTTCCCATTTCCTAGCAAAACTTAAAGTATAACTAAAAGGCAAAACATTTTTTTTTTTCATTTTGGATAGAGCAAGGGAGGGTTATTACCCTGTCATGTATTTTTTCCTGCCCTCTGGGTCACATTGCAGAGATTTCCCTTCACTTCCTGTCCTATAGCCAAACAGGAAGAGAGATGAATTCCCAGCAAATTAAGTAAATTCCTTGGAGACCCCCAGCTCACCAGAACTAGTGTTCCCATTGGAAGATTTCCACTTGATTACTTTTCTGGGGACAACCCAAAAGTTGGGATTTTCTTTTACTTTCAGTGATGATGGTAAACAGGACAGATAGAGAGGGTGATTCTCCTTAATTGGGGGGGGGGGGGGGGGGGGGCACAGACAGCAATAAAAAAATAACAGGCATTCTAATTCCTCTCTACTCTATCCAAAACAAACAAACAAAAAAATTGCCTTTAGTTATACTTTAAGCTGGCCACAGAGGAGTCAGTTTTTTGTTAACCACTTGCCGAAAGACGGCTACAGCACGGTCGGGTTTTTCTGGGTGGGCATCCATGGACGTCCCCTCAGAATGTTGCTCCCGCGCACCCCCTGGTGCGCGCACCCGGGAACATCTGTGACCACTGGGTCCGGAGGACCCAGCGCATCACGGTAAATAGCCGCTGATCGCGGCCGTTTACCACGTGATCGTTCTGTCAAATGACGGAGCTATCAATTGTAAACAAACCAGCATCACGTCATGACGCCGGTTCCTCCCTCCCCTCTCTGTACCGATCGGTACAGTGCAAGGGGAGAGGGGGAGAGATTACAGCAGCGCTGTGGACTGAACGTGTAGTGGCAACACTCTGCAACACTCTGCAACACTCTGCAACACTCGCCAATACTCGGAAATACTCGGAAATAAATTTTAACAGAAACAAAGAATTTTTTTTTTTTTTTACCGAATTTTCAGTCTTTTTTGATTTATAACGCAAAAAATAAAAAACCCAGCGGTGATTAAATACCACCAAAAGAAAGCTCTATTTGTGGGGAAAAAAAGGAAAAAAATGTGATATTGGTACAGTGTTGCATGACTGAGTAATTGTCATTCAAAGTGTGAGTGCACTGAAAGCTGAAAATTGGTCTGGTTAGGAAGGGGGTTTAAGTGCCCAGTGGGAAAGTGGTTAAACCAGCGAATTGAACAAAAAAACTGACGCATTTCCCTTATCCATACATTCAAATGGATGGGGAAATTCTCCCCACTGAGATTTTATTCTGCAAGGGGGGAGGAATTCCCTGTTGTCAGAATACACTGATCATTGCTGCAGGCTGATTGAGAGGAAACTTTCTAGCAGTAGATTGACTTCTGTACATAGTGCCCATATATGGACTGAAATTTGATCAGTTCAGCAGGGACCGGCCGAATTTCGAACCATTATGGGCACTGGGAACATCTATGGACACGTTTACTGAACAGGGGCAAGTAGCAACTGAGCTCTGCCTGATCTCTACAATAGCAACGCCCACAAATTGGGCTTTTATCAAGGGAGGTGGTACGAAGAAGTTGGAAAGCAAAGAATAAAGAGGAGATTTTCTATACATTTCATTAATACTGTATCATTGGAGAGGCTAATACAGGTTTTCCGACGTGAATGTATGGACCTGTATTCAAATTTTTAATGCTCATGAGTTGTTCTTTAGATTGTCCATTACAATCCAATCAAATGATTTTGCAATTCCATTTAATCTGATTGTTTAAAGACCGATTTAGGTGGTGGTAGGTTTAACTGGAAGAAAATATATATATTTGTCCTAATTTAGTTAGACGACCCCTAGATCAGGATATTTTGTACTTTGCATCTACAGTTTATTCAGATATATACATGGGATACAGCCAAAGCAATCTTTGTTCATTGATAAATTAAGTCAACATCTACTTAGCATATCTACCACATTGTCAGCCACAGCGCCTGGCAGGGGCACGCCACACAAATATTCCGCATTTTATTATAAGCTTTGCTGCTGACAACATTCTATTCAAAAGATTTCCATTCTCCCCAGACTACAAGCACAATAAACACTTTGTTCCTATCCTGGTAATCTTCATACACTGCTCGCTGTTTAATGATCACATATATTCAGCTTATGAACAGCCAGTCGTTACTATTTCTTTTTATTTGTACATAATGATGAATTACCGTACTTTGTAAATGCAGCTAGAATGCTTAAAATACACATTTATTAATTTATTAAAGTAGAACTTCCCTATCTATTTACTAATGCTAGCAGCATAATATAATCAGTGTTAAAAATGAGAGTGAAGTATATTATATCTTCTTGTTTTAAACTTTTTTTTTTTTTTTTTTTACATCTGTTCAGTTACTTCCTGGCCTAGGCAAATTATGTCATACATCCCAGGAGGGGTTTTCTTAGCTAAGCACACCCTCCTGCCTGCATGCCTAAACCAACAGCAGATGGATTCCAGGAAGTAAATACTACATGAATTATCTGCCCTTACTCAAGATGGCCGGGGGGTGTTTTTCAAAGCGATTTCTCATTCAAATAAAGCATGGAGACATGGATGGATAGGGGAGTTTTCTTTAAAAAAAAAAATGAATTAAAGTAATGTCTTTGGTTTGTGGTGCTCAAATGCAGTGAAGATATGCTTTAAGTAGTGAATGTGTCAGTCACTAAATAGTCACTGCAGGTAAATCAATCACTAATACTAAACACCAGGAAAATACACCTGTCATGAATGTTTGCTAAATGTCACATTCACCACTTTATAAAAATACTCCTAAATGTGTAATTATTATTAAAAAAGGTACCTAAATAGCGCAGTCAATTTACACATATATATGGTACATTCACATCAGTCCCTGCCCTCAAGGAGCTTAATGTGGTTGTAAACACACTTTGAAAAAAAAAAAAAAAAAAAAAAAAACCTAACACCTGCAAGACAAAGGCATAGCTCATTATGTAATACTCACCTGAGATTGAAGCCCTCGCTGCGGTGCCCGTACAAAGCACCGGCCAGCTACATCACTCCCGGGGGTTACTTCCGGGTATCGCAGCTCTGGCGCTGTGATTAGCCGGAGCCGCGATGACGTCACTCCCGCACATGCGCACGGGAGCCGCCGGTAACTGCACACTCACTGAAGCAACTGCACAAAGTGGCATTGCTTCAGTGCGCATGTGACGATGACGTTGGCACATGCAAATACAATACCATGCAGGTTTAGGAGATATCCTGGGTAGCTACAGGTAAGCCTCATTATAGGCTTACCTGTAACAAAAAGTGGTCTGTAAAGGTTGACAACCACTTTAAAATCTAAGGTCCCCCAATTCACATACATACATACATACACATACTGGGGCACATTTAGAAAGGAGCGAATTACCTACCAGTATGTCTTTGGAGTGTGGGAGGAAACCGGAGTACCCGGAGGAAACCCACACCGGGCACAGGAAGAACATATTTAAACCCTATCCATTAACTTCCTTTATTTGCTCCCTTTTGGGAGCAAATATACTCAGCGAGTCTGCCAGTGATCCAGTAAACAAATTACTGTGCACTCTGCAGTGTTATCTAGAACAACGGTATCAGTACTGCTCAGCTCTCTGTGGACTTCATAATCTTTTCCCCCCTATATTATGGATAGGAGGAGAGAGGGAGGTGTTTTTCTGTTTTAACACACTTTGGGGGTTATTTACGAAAGGCAAATCCACTTTGCACTACAAGTGCACTTGCAAAAGCAGTCGCTGTAAATCTGAGGGGAAGATCTGAAATGAGGGGAAGCTCTTCTGATTTTATCATCCAATCATGTGCAAGCTAAAATGCTGTTTTTTAATTTTCCTTGCATGTCCCCCTCGGATCTACAGTGACTGCACTTTCAAGTGCACTTGTAGTGCAAAGTGGATTTTCCTTTCGTAAATAACCCCCTTTGTGTCCTAGGGTGACAATACGGCTTCTTCACAGATATAGTACATCAAGTGAGCGTTGTCACTCTAGGACAGGAAGCGTATTACTGAAGGATCATCAGATAAAATTAAGGAAAAACGCCTAAAATATTTAAAAAAAAATTCAGCCACTAACTGCAATATATTAATTCAAAATTATTAGTTTAAATACACCTTAATATAAATCCTCCACACAAAAATTACCTTTATACAATCTATATTTTAATTTTTAAATGCAAGCAGCAAGTCCCTGAATAGGACTTGGTATCAGCCTCTTGCAGCCTAATGTACAGTTTGTACAGCAAAACTCAGAGAGGGGAGGAAGATGTGCCAAAGAGACAAACTTAAATAACAAGAACAAACAAACAGAGGGCACACAGGCCTTTTGCATTATCCTCAATATAGGTCTTTATAATGGGTAAACACAGTAAGTAACGTACTCACAATTGGGCGGAAGTGTCAGTTTTTCATACATAGACAGCAGCTTTAAAAGCCATGATAAAAACGTGTCAAACAGCAGGCTGACGCATTTCGAGGACTTGCCTCTTCCTCAGGGGAAACCAATTGCGAGTAGGTTACTTACTGTTTTTACCTATTAAAGACTTATATTGAGAATAATGCACTAGGCCTATGTGCCCTCTGTTTATTATTCCTGTTATTTCAGTGTGGTCAGACTTCCGCAGTCTTTTTGAGGGCAGCACAGCAAGGCATATCCAGACAAGCCAGGATGAGAATTTAGGCCGCGGCCTCTCCGTGGGTCCAAGTCCAAGCGCAAGAGATTTATCTTTGTTATGTACTTACAAAGAGGGATTTGGTTGTGCTGCAGTGTAGTGTGATAGGAGGAAAGAGCAGAGTAATGAGTTTCCGTGTTCTGCTCTTCCTTTCACTATCACGTCACAGAGTGACGGTGGGTCCTGTAAGTGAAAATACAACTGCAGCAGAGAAAGATCAGGTCCCTTCCCTGCTAGATGTGGCGGCATTGTGTAACTCTCAGAACTGAATGGGCAGAATTACAAATCCTAGGTCAGATGAAGCCTAATAGGATATATGCATTTCAATTGTGTATTTAGCCATTTGCTTGGAGTTCTGCCATGAACAAATTAAAAATATGTTTAAAAAAAAAAAAAAAAAAAAGAAAAAAAGAAAAAAGGTATGCCAGCTAGGAACTCAAGCACACAGCGCTTACCTCTACAGCCAGACAGAAATAATAAATTGTTAGGAGATTTAACCCTTCCGCACCTACTAAACACTGAACTCTTTTTGGGTGAGCTGACACTTTAAGATAACGACTCAAAAAGTATCCTGTTGAAAACACACTATAGATTTCTTGGAATGTGGATTTGAGACTCTGTAGCACTGAATTCCAACAAACGTGAAGCTACACCCTGATGTTTGCTTTCACAAAGCCAAACCTTGTATTATTTCAGTTGGCACGCACATTCAAATTCTTACAGTAAACGCAATTCCCCAGATCCTGAAGACAACCAGCAACTCGCCCCCCTCTAGCTCAGCTGAACTGTGTTAAGAAGAAAGACTGGTTAACGGATAAGTTCACTTTTTTAAAAACAATAAATGCACATTTTTTTGCAGGTAAAATGTGCATTTATCATTTTTTTTGTTGCAGGAGCCTATAAAGTATTGCACCAGCGATCAGCAGATCACTAACGCTATGCAAGTCTCCTGCACACGGTCAGTGTATCTGTGTGCCCATACATCCTGTACAGCCGATACTCCCTGACGGCAAGACTCAATAAACTAGCACAGCGCTGTGGTAGTTCATTGAGAACTATAAGTCGACAGCCGCTAGGCATGTTGGGGCTTGCAGGTCATTCAGACACAGAGCTGTGTGTCTGAATGACGCGGCTGTGTGGGCAGAGCCCTGCAACAGCCACACTGTTTTTCAAACAGTGGAAGCTGGTACAGGGAACTTCTCCCCATAATACCGACAGCGTATATTGATTGGTTTGCACAAGTTATAGCCTCTTCAAAATAGGTGATAGATTTATGGCATTTTTATTTTTTACTAGTACTGGTGGCGATTTTTATTGGGACTGCGACATTGAGGCGGACAGATCAGACACTTTTAAAGGTATCATTGACATTTATACAATGATCAGATCTAAAAAAATAGCCATTGATTACTGTATAAAATGTCACTGGCAGGGAAGGGGTTAACACTAGGGGGCGATCAAGGGGTTAAATGTGTTCCCTCAGTGTTTTCTAGTGGGACTGCCGCGGGGAGGAGACCGATCGTTGTTCCTATATACTAGGGACACATAATCTGTCTCCTCTTCCCTGCCAGAACATGGATTTGTGTATTTACACACACACACACACACACACACACACACATCCCCGTTCTGGCTCTGTCAGGAGAAATTGCGGGTGCCCGGCGGACATCGCGGCCGGCGGGCACGCGCATTGGTCTCCCCTATAAAGTGCCCGCCGTACAGCTATGGCAATTCGTGCAGGGGAGTCATTCTGACGGCGGGCGGGCAGCAAGAGGTAAAAAAAAAAAAAAAATACGAACACGCACATACACTTTCTCCCTGCAAGGTAAAGCCATAATGTGCTAGTATGCATAGCAAGACTTGCCTTGAAACAAAGCCCTCCAGCGGCGCACTGTCACCGCTGCAGAGGCTTCCATTTTCACCTGGTCTTCCTTGCAGGCTCACAGGCTGCGGCTGCTTGGACAGGCGATGATGTCACTCCCCCGCAATGCGGACTCAGGCACAGCACACAGCTCTGTAGGTACAGCACGGGAATACCGTTCCTTCAGAGTGAGGTCACCGGCTGCTGCTCACTGGATTCTCTCCTAGACGGTGCACGTTTTAGGAGATATTGATTTTTAACTACAGGTAAGTTCTATAAAATTCGGGAGTTTACTACCACTTTAAAATCCTGCAGCCAAATGCTGAGGAGTCTAAAAGGTAGCTGCCCTTCGAAAAAGTCGTGATAACGAAACTAGTCAGGGCGTGACCCCACGGCAACCGGAATTACGTCACAACGCTAAGCGTTTCAAGACTGAAGCCACCGAACTAGGAAGGAGGAAGTACTTGATGCTGTGAGCAGTTAGATCTATTTCTCCAGCCTGTATTTCGCTCCCGGGACTTTGGGGGAAGCTACTATTGGCATTGTGTATCTCCAACCAGCTGAGAGTTACAGAGTTACCACTGGAACGGCACTGTGCTAAAAGATTTGTTGTTTTTATTTTATTTGTTTTATAAATAAATTATCAAAACTATGTTGGACTATGTGGATACTGCTGGTGGTTTTAACCACTTACCTTTGAAAACCCCAGGAGCGACCGGATTGAGGAAGCTTTTAAAGGCCTATTAACCCCTGGGTTCTGGTAAGTTGGAACCCCTTGTGGGGGTGTGTGCTGCACAAGGTGACAACGTTTGGTGAATGGTGCACTCATCTAATCTGCCACGCACATTCTATATATCCAGCTGAAGACTCCATGTTGATTTCCATTATATCTGACTTTGCTCAAGTTCTTCATTGTGTACTGACAGCAGACATTTTTTTCTTATCAGTCATTATTTCTGATTAAGGATAGCGCCGCTTTGATGCGATACTGGTTTCTATTCATAGTTAGTATTTACACATCTCTTTGTATATAAAGCCATAATGTGCTAGTATGCATAGCAAGACTTGCCTTGAAACAAAGCCCCCCAGCAGTGCACTGTCACCGCTGCAGAGGCTTCCATTTTCACCTGGTCTTCCTTGCAGGCTCACAGGCTGCGGCTGCTTGGACAGGCGATGATGTCACTCCCCTGCAATGCGGATTCAGGCACAGCTCTGTAGGTACAGCACGGGAATACCGTTCCTTCAGAGTGAGGTCACCGGCTGCTGCTCACTGGAATCTCTCCTAGACGGTGCACGTTTTAGGAGATATTCATTTTACCTACAGGTAAGTTTTATAATATTCAGGAGTTTACTACTACTTTAAAATCCTGCAGCCAAATGCTGAGGAGTCTAAAAGGTAGCTGCATTGCTTCCCAAGGAGAATATAGGAGACATGGGCCACCAGAGAGGTTTAGAGAGTATTTTGGGGTAATGACAATGCTTTAAAATCATAGAAAATACTGCGCTATCCCATAAGTGGAAATGATCCCCACATGTGTTAAATAAAAAACAAATATCTCAAACCAAAAATTGAAATGTAAAATGCTGCTGCAACCTTAGATGTGAAACAACCTCCACCTTACTAACTGTACAATTTATAGGCTGCGCTGCTAGTACAAACACATGATCATGTTAACTGAAACCATCATGATTATGGATGAACACAAGTGAGTTATTTCATAACATAAAATGTGCACATAAATCACATGCAAGAAATGATGAGTGAAACATTCAGTGAACAAAAAACGATTAAATAATGTCCATATAGTCATAAACTGGAAGTCTTGTGGGTATAGAAATTGATTGGATAGAGGGAGAAAGACACCCTTCCTTCAAGTGATATAAAGGTTATCTCCGTGAGGAGCGTGATGTTTAAAAGGAATTCCTCCACCTCAAGTAAGGTAAGCCCCTTACCAGATCCAAAGATCTCCTGTCAGAGAGATCATGCACACAGGTGGCTGTGTCCCCCAGCCACTGGGTCTCTGTCAGTGTGTAGATCAAAAGCCACCTCTCCAGGGAATCAACCTAAAAGGTGATTTATCCGCTCACAGACCATGGATAAATGAAAAAGAAATACTCCATAGCGTAATCCAGTTTAAAATCCACTTTAATATATAAAAGAAAAGCACTTACAATTTGTGCAGTATAAGATCGCTTCTAAAAACAATGTAGCGCCGGCCGGCTTCAGCTGCTGCCCGTTCCTTCCGGGTTCAGCGTGGTATGGTGGTGACGTCAGCACGCCGCTCCTCCCTACGCCGTTTCGACAAATCTGTCGTCTTCCTGGGGAGACGACAGATTTGTCGAAACGGCGTAGGGAGGAGCGGCGTGCTGACGTCACCACCATACCACGCTGAACCCGGAAGGAACGGGCAGCAGCTGAAGCCGGCCGGCGCTACATTGTTTTTAGAAGCGATCTTATACTGCACAAATTGTAAGTGCTTTTCTTTTATATATTAAAGTGGATTTTAAACTGGATTACGCTATGGAGTATTTCTTTTTCATTTATCCATGGTCTGTGAGCGGATAAATCACCTTTTAGGTTGATTCCCTGGAGAGGTGGCTTTTGATCTACACACTGACAGAGACCCAGTGGCTGGGGGACACAGCCACCTGTGTGCATGATCTCTCTGACAGGAGATCTTTGGATCTGGTAAGGGGCTTACCTTACTTGAGGTGGAGGAATTCCTTTTAAACATCACGCTCCTCACGGAGATAACCTTTATATCACTTGAAGGAAGGGTGTCTTTCTCCCTCTATCCAATCAATTTCTATACCCACAAGACTTCCAGTTTATGACTATATGGACATTATTTAATCGTTTTTTGTTCACTGAATGTTTCACTCATCATTTCTTGCATGTGATTTATGTGCACATTTTATGTTATGAAATAACTCACTTGTGTTCATCCATAATCATGATGGTTTCAGTTAACATGATCATGTGTTTGTACTAGCAGCGCAGCCTATAAATTGTACAATGCTTTAAAATGCATATCCTGGATTTGAATTTCTACATGAGGTCATGCAACACAGCTGGGTACTGTCCTTGATACTTTTGTTTTTGCATCACCTGTTACATTTATTTTCGAGGCAAGCTTATGGGGCCTATCCTGTTCTTTTCAGGTCCAAACAATATTGATAAACAAATGTTTAGCAAAATGTTAAAGTAGTATGGTCAAAGCTACTAAAATGTGCTGTTGGCGGACATCACCGAGTCGGTCCAGGCTCTGCAGGGATCCAACAAGAATGTCAGAATCCACCCAAATGCCTGACCAGCAGCTGACTCAGCCTCTTAGGGTGCTGCTGTAAGCCTGACCCAGCTGCTCCCGCCCAGTCCAGTACTCCAGTAAACACTGGAGCAGCAGAGCACGGGGCGTTGATATACAGTAACTGCTGTGCTCACAGCGGACCAAGAACTACGTGATCAGTGGTGTTTGATCGCTCAGTTCTCTGTGTAAAATCAGCAGGGGGGACAGCTGCAGCTCGGTTCAGTGCTGCAGCCATATTGGTGAATAGGATTTTTTTTTTTTAATCCAGTACTTCCCTTTTAACCTCCCTGGAGGAATGATTATGTCCGATTTTTGAATCTCAAAGCGGTACATTGTTTTGCATGGAAATTTGGCGTTTTATACCGTAGGCCTGTAATTATTAGGAATAACTCACTTAAATCTGTCCAAACAAGAGTCTAGTAGACATCCCGGGTATGATAAAGTTTAAAACATGAAATCCTAAATTATAATATAATAAATAACTGTAAAAAAATAATATAATACATTTTATTCAATAATGTAATCAAATCAAAAACGCTGAAATCTGCAGAATCGTCGCTATCGTCACTTTCAGTGTCTGGCGGCAAATTTCCCCACAAATCACTATCGCTCAATTCTGCAAGTGTTCTAATTTACTATCGCTGTTTTCTAGCTGGTCTAAAACCGCTTTTGACATAGGGACGCTTTTTGGATGCCATGGAGATTCTCAAGTTTCCACACAGAAAAGAGCATTTATTTATATATATATATATATATATATATATATATATATATATATATATATATATATATATATATATATATATATATATATATATATATATATATATATATATATATATATATATATATATATATATAAAGTGCATGCAGGGCACTGGACAAAGCACTAGGGACAAAAGGGATGTGAAAAGATTTGATACAGTAAATGTAATGTTACAGATTACAGTGTATGTGTTCCGTTTTGTGTACTTTTTTTAATTTGCCGCCCGGCTCCGCCCCCATGCGTTGCGACACTCGCAGGGAACAGACCCTGGTACATTGATGAATCGGACGGAGGATCCGATGGAGGACACAGCGGGGGCACATAGCAGGATCCTGGGAACAAGGTAAGTTACTGTACCAGGATACTGCGATGCAATCCTGAGTGTGGCTCGGGGTTACCGCTCTTGGTACTGAAAATGAACCTCGAGTCACACTCGGGAATACTGCCAGGAAGGTGTTAGGAGAAATCTGCTTGACACAAGATTTCACTGACAGACTGAATATGGACCTCAGTTTTATAAATCCCTATTCCTACCCCCAGATTCCACAGCCCTTTTTTTCCTCTAGGTGTCTTTTTTTACCTTTATGTATCCATTCTTGGACCTTACAGAAAGTGAGCCCCAAAGCTTGTTCTGAAATCTGTTTGTGTAAATTAAAAAAGTATCAGGCTTTCCTCTATTATCAAAAAAAATGTCTCAAGCGATTAGGCATACTCTTATAATTGCACATCCCATAAAAAAGAGCTAGGATTCTATATACAGTTATTGGATTACTCTTCCACAACAACTGGACTTCATAAATGGACTCAAACTATTCCTTATGTATTCACAGACACCTTCCTTAAACTCCCTACGAGTATCTTGAAGAACAATTAAAGCCACGGTGTATTGTGAAATGATGGTCAAGTTCCTTCATCGCCCTGACATAGTCCCACATCAATGACATCTCATGCTTCAAGGATAAGTTCGCTTTTTGGGAAAAATAAATCCACATATTTCTGCAGGAAAAAAAAATCATCATTTATTATTTGTTCCCTAAAGAGCATGGAAATCATTGCACTTGTGATCAGTGGATTAGCGGTTCAATGCCAGACTTCTGCAGACAAGCCCTGCAGATTTCAGCCCGTACCTTCATACAGGCTGACTGTTTACAAGCTGCAGGGCTTGTGAATGAACTACACGGCTGCTCATCAGCGACCTCGCAGTCCATTAGGAACTACAAGCCGTCAGCTGCAACGGCTGACAGTAGTTGTAGTTCATTCAGTGTTTCCTGTAAATGCATGAATAAATACGGCCCTACATCATGTGTTTTAGACTCATCTCGAAATCAAACATTTTGGACTACAGCAGTACAATATTCCACTTCACGCCAGGTTAATTATCTTCCTTTAATTTCTGAAAGGGCACTTTTTTGACATATAAAAGACTTTCCTGGCATCAGTATCTCCAACATTTGCAAACAACTCCTTGCTATTGTTTTCCTTGTGGCTAAAAATTAGTTTCCCTTGTTGCGCAAGTATCCCGATAACCCTTCTGTCTTTTTGTCTAAAGAAAAAGTTAAAGCGGAGTTCCATCCAAGAGTGGAACTTCTGCTTTAAGTACTCCTCACCCCCTGACATGCCACAATTGGCATGTCATTTTTTTTTGGGGGGGGTTTGGTTTACCTGGTTTGGAGTGGGACTTCCTGTCCCACTTCCTCTTTCCGACTTCTGGCTGCCTAGACGACCCCTCCCTCCCGGCAATGTTCTGGGACACGTCACAGGTCCCAGAACATTGCCCGGCCATTGACGGAGTGCAGCGCAGCTCACGCATGCGTAGTGCGCGCCCGGCTGTGAAGCCTTAAACTGTCACAGCCGGGCGCCCACACTCACAATGTCGGCACTGCATAGAGGAGAGGGGAGAGAACGGAGGCTTCGGGCGGCCGCATCGCTGGGCCGTGGGACAGGTGAGTTCGCGTTTATTTAAAAGTCACCAGCTATACTTTTTTGTAGCTGTTGACTTTTAATAAACTCAAAAACCACTGGAACTCCGCTTTAAGTGAAGGCCTCCCTAAACCAATCTCAGGTTTATTTTTTTATTTTTTTTGACATGCGGCAGTCATTTACTCAAATCTAAGCCAGCAATTGAAATTATATTCCATTTTTTGCACAAACCCCACAAAATAATCTTGTCAACAGAAGCCTCCACCTCTCTCAGAATTCAATACAGTATAAGAATTCAGAACAAATCATCATTCAGACAGGACATCTTTTACTCCTGGCAGGAAAAGGCTGCCTAAAGCCACGTATTGTACAATCGTTTAGGCGAGTCTTGTGTTTCAGCCTTAATGGATTTACTTGGCTGTTATACGGATTTACTGACCACTGGAATAAATGAAAGCTCAAGTGCCACACACATTTATCATTTAGGCGCATTTACACACATCAAGCATTTTTTCAGCTGCAACGTTCCTCTTCTAATACTTCCGTAAACACCCATGTGTGCATGGACACATAGGCCAACATAAGAGGTGCTTTTAGAGGGAATAAAAAAAAAAACAAAACAAAAAGGGCTGAATGCCTGTAAAAGGAGGAGGCATCTAAGCTGCGCGCATGAGGCCCAAGACAGACTGCCACCCATTATTTGTTTAGCTGACTAGTTACTTGGCATATTGTGCAACTGACTGGCTGACTCATTATTATTATTATTATTATAATACAGGATTTATATAGTGACAACAGTTTATGCAGCACTTTACAACATAAATGGGGACAGTACAAATTACAATACAGTTCAATACAGAAGAAATAGAGGGCCCTGCTCATGGAGCTGACGATCTAAAGGGAGGGGGATGGCACAAAAGGTAATAGCTGAGGGGGATGATCTGATGCAGGTGACCCAGGTACAGTTCTAAGGTGGCGGTGGGGTAGGCTTCCCTGAATAAGGCAGACAGGGTAGGCGCTGACAGGACATACTGGGCAGGGAGTCTCAGAGGATGGAAGAGGCTCTGGAGAAGTCCTGGAGGTAAGCATGGGAGGAAGTAACAAGGGAGCAAAAGCAGGAGGCCTTGGGAGGAGCGGAGAGGATAATTTGGTGATATCTGCAGATGAGGTTGGGGATGTAGCTGGGGGTGATGTTCTGGATGGCCTTGTAAAGCCATATATGTAAAGTGCTGGGTAAATTGACGCCGCTATACAAGTATCTTAACTAAAAATACATTTGCTCAATGGCTTACAAGTTCTTTCTAGGACACTCTTTACTGCAATGTGACTGTAAATGCAAGTTATAATTCACAGCCAAATATTGACATCTTTCAAATATTCTTTGCATTCTCAATTAAAACATAAGAATGCAGTATCATGGACCCAACAGTGTTGTAATGGTGCACCAATATGGCTACAACCACCTTATATTAGGTCTTTAAAGCCCAACCCAACTGTGTCTCCATTTAGGAGATTGTTCTTCATTAACAGCCTATGTGATGGGTCCCCAAACAGGAACAAGGGAAGCAAGATAGGTTTAAAAATCTGTGTCAGGATTTTATTGTGGAGTTTGGAGGAAAGGAGAATGTCATACCAGAGTTTGTATGTGTTGGCCTGCAAGTAGAGCTACAGTGGGGCAAAAAAGTATTTAGTCAGCCACCAATTGTGCATGTTCTCCCACTTAAAAAGATGAGAGAGGCCTGTAATTGTCATCATAGGTATACCTCAACTATGAGGGACAAAATGTGGAAACAAATCCAGACAATCACAATCAATGTCTGATTTTTTGAAAGAATTTATTTGCAAATTATGGTGGAAAATAAGTATTTGGTCAATATCAAAAGTTCATCTCAATACTTTGTTATATATCCTTTGTTGGCAATAACCGAGGTCAAAAGTTTTCTGCAAGTCTTCATAAGGTTGTCACACACTGTTGCTGGTATGTTGGTCCATTCCTCCATGCAGATCTCCTCTAGAGCAGTGACTATTTGGGGCAGTCAGTGGGCAACACAGACTTTCAACTCCCTCCAAAGGTTTTCTATGGGGTTGAGATCTGGAGACTGGCTAGGCCACTCCAGGACCTTGAAATGCTTCTTACGAAGCCACTCCTTTGTTGCCCGGGCGGTGTGTTTGGGATCATTGTCATGCTGAAAGACCCAGCCACGTTTAATCTTCAATGCCCTTGCTGATGGGAGGAGGTTTGCACTCAAAATCTCACGATACATGGCCCTATTCATTCTTTCATGTACACGGATCAGTCCTCCTGTTCCATTTGCAGAGAAACAGCCCCAAAGCATGATGTTGCTACCCCCATGCTACACAGTAGGTATGGTGTTCTTTGGTTGCAACTCAGCATTCTCTCTCCTCCAAACACGACGAGTTGTGTTTCTACTAAACAGTTCTACTTCGGTTTCATCTGACCATATGACATTCTCCCAATCCTCTTCTGGATCATCCAAATGCTCTCTAGCAAACCTCAGAGGGGCCCGGACATGTACTGGCTTAAGCAGGGGGACATGTCTGGCACTGCAGGATCTGAGTCCCTGGCGGTGTAGTGTGTTACTGATGGTAGCCTTTGTTACGTTGGTCCCAGCTCTCTGCAGGTCATTCACTAGGTCCTCCGTGTGGTTCTGGGATTTTTGCTCACCGTTCTTGTGATCATTTTGACCCCACGGGGTAAGATCTTGCGTGGAGCCCCAGATCAAGGGAGATTATCAGTGGTCTTGTATGTCTTCCATCTCCTAATTATTGCTCCCACCGTTGATTTCTTCACACCAAACTGCTTGCCTATTGTAGATTCAGTCTTCCCAGCCTGGTGTCTACAATTTTGTTTCTGGTGTCCTTCGACAGCTCTTTGGTCTGCACCATAGTGGAGTTTGGAGTGTGACTGTTTGAGGTTGTGGACAGGTGTTTTTTATACTGATAACAAGTTCAAACAGGTGCCATTAATACAGGTAATGAGTGGAGGACAGCGGAGTCTCTTAAAGAAGAAGATACAGGTCTGTGAGAGCCAGAAATCTTGCTTGTTTGTAGGTGACCAAATACTTATTTTCCACCATAATTTGCAAATAAATTCTTTCAAAAATCAGACAATGTGATTGTCTGGATTTGTTTCCACATTTTGTCTCTCATATTTGAGGTATACCTATGATGACAATTACAGGCCTCTCTCATCTTTTTAAGTGGGAGAACTTGCACAATTGGTGGCTGACTAAATACTGTTTTGCCCCACTGCAGATTTACTGCAGACTAAAATCTAATTATTGACCCAATAATGCGATTCAGAAAACTTCACCACTGTGCTAAAATGCCAGAAACGCCCGTCAGTTCACCTTTGGGCCCGTTCACAGCTGAGTGATTTTCTGCTTGAAGCTTCTAGCTCTAAAACGCTCAACAAGCCAAATCCCATTCATTGTAATGGCCCCGGTTCACATCTGAGCGTTATGTCACCTGAAGCAAAATGCCTGAAGCACAAAAAAAGTACAGGAGCTTGTTTTTGGCAGATTGACCCCATAGACTTTAATGGGAATGCCTGAAAATGTGCGACATGAGCGTTTTCTACTCAAACTGCAGCTCTCCACCCCTAATCCCCTCCATCTCGCCTCCCCCTAGTGTTTTCTATTGGCTAAACAAAAATGCCTGAAGCTGTAAAGCGCTTGTAATAAACTTCTAAAGATGCTCAAAAGCTCTCAAATAAAAACACCTGAAAGTCACCCTGCTCATGTGTGAATGCAGCCGAAGGCTAAGTTTACGCTTGGAGGTGGTGGTGGTAAAAAGGAGCACTCGAGCTGTGTTTTTACCGACCACCTTGGGCTGCAAAGGCACCCGGACGAGGTTGTATGCTTAACATGGTGATGTTCTGCAGCACAGCAAGAATGATCTCCCCTATCACATTCAGGAGGCAGTGCCACAATTGCCCGCTCTGGAACTGCGTGCAATGCACATGGTTGCGGCGCGGAAGTGCAAGCTTTCAGTGGTTAAAACAGGTGGTGAGGAAGGGATTTATTGCTTCCCCACCGCCTGTGAAATGCCCTCTGAAAAGGGATCTACCACAGATCACTCTTCAGAGGGCAACACTCATGTAAACAAGCCCTAAATTTGTATTATACATAACCCTTTGCAGTCCGGTTCACCATGCTCCTCACAATGCTCCTGGGGAGGATTGCAGCCTCTAGTCACAAATTGTGTGAAGGATATGGTGAACTCAGGGTGATGATGGTATTCTAACAAGGACATCAAGAAGATGATGTTGGTGGAGATTGTGGATCGGGAGCTGTGCAGCCAGGAGCAGAAGATTCAATGCATGAATAAAAACTAGAAAACTAGAGACCTTCATTGGGTAATTTGTATCCTCTCGGACAGCTGAAATGGAAGATTTGGCTGGATTGAAAGTTACAGTATAACATTTTTGCACAAATATTGAAGCAGCCAGCGTGTGCTGTTAAGGCACATCTACATCTTATCAAGTTGGCAAGTTATGAATAGCTTCCCTCACTGTCTCCAGTGAGCCTGAATTCAGACAAGCCCTAACATGCTGTATTGTTATGTTGTACAGTTTACATATATTCTCTGAAAACAATTGTTTTCTAATCTATAATGGCAGCGGGCCAGGAACACAGCATCCCGAGGACATTCTACTAAAAGCAACTCCTTTATACAACAAAAACACACAAAACTCTAATAGAAATGTATAGAAGATTTCCTCTGATGTATGGGATGCTTATGGAGCTGCCTGTGACCCTGAAAACCCAGTGTGTCCTGATACGATAAATGCGGATTTGGAGCCTCAATTTCAATGGCTGGCCTACCTACCCCTTCTTCCTCTCTTGTCTATTAGTGCCTGAGTCTACACTTCACATTTAAAGGCCAATAGCAAGACAGGAGAAGTGGGAGGGGACCCTCAAGTCCCCCAACTAATCCCCCTCAAAGTCTGCATTTGCATATAAAAGCATCCAGGGTTGCAATTCACCAAGCTTGAGCACATCTGTTCTATTCATCTTGTATCAAAACTAATTAATTGTGTCTTTAGTTGTGTTCCTAGGAGTTCAGCTTTAAAAATATCTTCAAGATCTTTTAAATATGTCTTAGGCACGGTTTTCCTGTTTTCCCTTTTCTTTGCTATTTAACAACAAAGGTTGTTCCCAATCCAATCGTTACAAGGAAAATTCTTTGAATACTTGCCAACAATAATGGAACTATAGAGATCATAGGCTGTATACCTGGACCTGGGTCGCAAGCTACAATCTCCATTGTCCACAGACAACTGAGCAACAGTTGTACCCATTATAATAATTTTAGTTCCATGGTAGGAAGCTTAAAGTGGTTGTAAAAAAAAACCTTTGTGAAACGAACCCCCTCCCCCAGCCCCCCCCAATCCTTACCTGAGCCCCCTCGGACCCAGCGATGTTCACGACAGCCTCAGCTGTCCCAGGACTCTCCTTCCTTATTGGCTCCCACTGCTATCGATCACAGCCAGTGAGCCAATAAGGAGAGAGTGGGGGGGCAGGGCAGATTTGTGGCCCTATGTGTCCTATGGGCACAAAGTAAGGGCTCGGGAGCGAACACCCAGCAGTGCCCACAGGGCAAGCAGCTTTCTCTGGGGGCACTGCTCGAGAGGGAGGAGCCAGGTGTTCCGATGGGGAACCCGAAAGAAGAGGATTGGAACTGCTCTGTGCAAAACCACTGCACAGAGCAGGCAAGTATATTTTTAAAAATGCTTTAATACCACTTTAAAAAGAGTACCTATATGCTTAACAACCCCTCTCTTCTTAACCCTGTTACTGCACAGGGTTATGTCATATGTCAGCAGCAGAGCGGAAGGGGAAATTGGGGTTTCTCCTTTACTCGCAGTGCCAGTGACAATGGTGATTGGACAAATCGAGATAATGACTCTCCCAAACGAAGACATAGACAGCACCTAAAACCTGACAAAGGTTTTAACCACTCTATCCAAATCTACAATAAAATACATTGTAGATACATTTTAAAAAAGTGATTGTAAAGTCTTTTTTTTTTGTTTAAATAACACTATACTTACCTCCTCTGAGCAGTTGGTTTTGCACAGGATGACAGCCAGGATCCTGCTCTTCTCGGGTCCCTCCCTCCTGACGAGAGCCCCCACAACAAGCAGCTTGTTATGGGGGCACCTGAGCTGAGCTGCAGCTCCGCATGTCCATTCAGAGACAGACCTGCTGTTCGGCCCAGCCCCCTCTCTCCCGACTGGCTAACTGCTGCTGTGTCTCAGCCAATCAGGAGAGTTCAAGGGACTTGTGGACATCGCTGGACAGAGATGGGGTAAGCATTAGGGGGGCTGCTACACACGCAAGGCTTTTGATCTTAATGCATTCTATGACCTTCTGACTTCACAACTTCTTTAAAGTGATTGCAAAGCTTTGTTTAAAAAAAAAAAAAAAAAACACAAAAACACACACAAACACGTTATACTTACCTCCTCTGTGCAAGGGTTTTTCACAGTGGCCCCAATCCTTCTTTTCTGGGGGTTCCCTGGCTCCTCCTTGAGTGCCCCCACGGAGAGCCGCTTTCCAGGGGGGCACTCGTGTGGGCGCACTCTCGAGTCCCACTGCTGCGACCATTGACACAGACAGCAGGACTCGGTTCCGCCCCCCCATGTCACTAGATTTGACTGACAGCAGTGGAAGCCAGTTGCTCCTGCTGCTATCAATCTATCCAATGAGGACCCGAGAGAGTGGCTGGAGCTGCTGTGCTCATCCCCGTCGATGGAACGATCGGGCTCAGGTAAGAAAAAGGGGGGCTTGGGGGGGGGGGGGGGGTGCTGCAGCACAAAAGGTTTTTCACCTTAATGCATAGACTGTGTTTTGTCCAACAAGCACCTTACAATTTCATATAACCCTACAGAGTTTACTCACTGAGACCAGAATTATAACAATTTTTTGAAAAAAACTAATATTCAGTGCTCCATGGTCACACAGTGATGAATTAGCTCTGTCCTTTCTAGTAGATAATAATTATTAAAACACTAACATTTTGGAATATTGATGTGGAGGTCAACACAGAATACCAGGAGGATTGCCACCTGCTCTACAAGCACCTATTTTAGAAACGTGGCAAATGTGGATAAGAAAAAAAAAAAAAAGAAGAAAGGAGATTTATAATTGAGGTACAGAAATGCTGAAGCTATTTTGGGAGCCAATCCTAGTGTTGTCACCGAAACCAAAAAAAAGTCAACAAAAACAATGAGGACTTTTCAATAGAGTATCAAAAAACTAAATATAATCTATCAAACAATTTGAATTAAAGTATAATGTCAAAAAGAAATTTGTAGGTTGCTATTGTTCTCCTCCTGAAAGTACTGCTTACCTGAATACAGTATCATGCTGACCCTCATACCATACGAGTCACTAACCTAGGACAAACCATGCAGATACAGTGGGGAAATTATTTGATCTCTTGCAGATTTTTAAGTTTCACTTACATAGAAATGAAGGTTCTATAATTTTTATCATAGCTGTATTTTAAATGACAGACAGAATATCAACCGAAAATCGACAAAAAAAAAAAACAAACACATGATACAAATGTTTTAAATCGAGTTGCAGTTCAGTGAGTAAAATAAGTATTTTATCCCCTACCAACCAACAATAAGGCCCCTTTCACACTGGGGCGGTGGGGGCATCGGCGGCAAAACAGCGCTATTCTTAGCGCTGTTTTACCGTTGTTTTTGCGGCTGTATTCGGCCGCTAGCGGTGCGGTTTTAACCCCTGCTGGTGGCCGAAGAAGGGTTAAATCCGCTCGTACAGCGCGGCTATAGCCGCGGTATTACCGCGGTATAGCCGCGCTGTCCAATTGATTTCAATGGGCAGGAGCGGTGAAGGAGCGGTGAATACACCGCTCCTTCACCGCTCCAAAGAAGCGGTTGGCAGGACTTTTTTTTACCATCCTGCCAGCGCACCGCTTCAGTGTGAAAGCCAGAGGGCTTTCACACTGAACAAACAGCGGAGGCTGTTTAGGGGCGGTTTGAAGGCGGTATTTGTAGCGCAATACCGCCTGCAAACCGCCCCAGTGTGAAAGGGGCCTAACTCTGGCTCCCACAGACTGGCTACAGTTTGTGCTCATGTGGTACACCGATTAGTCCTGTCAAAAGACCTTTCCACAGAATTTTTTTCCATTCAAACCTCACTGTCATGGGCAAGACCACAGAGATGTCAAAGGACGTCAGGGACAAGATTGTAGACCTGCATAAGGCTGGAATGGGCTACAAGACCATCAGCAAGAAGCTTGGTGAGGAGACAACTGTTGGAGCGATTATTGACAAATGGAAGAAATACAAAATAACCCTCAATCGGCCTCAGTCTGGAGCTCCATGCAAAATTTTGCCTTATGGGGTGAGGATGATCATGAGAAAATTGAGGGATCAGCCCAGAACTACACAGGAGGAGCTTGTGAAGGATCTTAAGACAGTTTGGACCACTTTTACCAAACAAACCATTGGTAACACAATACGCCGCCATGTATTGAAATCCAGCAGCGCCCGCAAGGACCCTCTCCTCTAGAAGGCACATATATAGCCCTGTCTGAAGTTTGCCAATGAACATCTAAATGAATCAGAGAAGGATTGGGAGAAAGTGCTGTGGGTCAGATGAGACCAAAATTGAGCTGTTTGGAATTAACTCGACTTGCTGTGTTTGGAGGAAGAAAAATGCTGACTATGACCCGAAGAACACCATCCTTACAGTCAAGCATGGAGGTGGAATCATTATGCTTTGGGGCTGTTTCTCTGCTAAAGCTACAAACCGACTTTGCCGCATTGAGGGGCCAATGGAGGGGGCCATGTATCGTAAAATCTTGGATGAGAACCTTCTTCCCTCAGCCAGAAAGCTGAAGATGGGTCATGGATGGGTCTTCCAGCGTGACAATGACCCAAATCATACTGCCATGGTAACAAAGGACTGGCTCAAGAAGAAGCACATTAAGTTCATGGAGCCAGTTTCCAGACCTTAATCCAATAGAAAACGTATGGAGCGGAGGGAGCTGAAACTTTGAGTTGCCAATGGACAGCCAAGAAGCCATAAGGATTTAGAGAAGATCTGTGAAGAAGAGTGGACCAGATTCCTCCTGAGATGTCTGAAAACTTGGTAACCAACTACAAGAAACATCTTACCTCTGTGCTTGCCAACAAGGGTTTCTCTACTCAAACATGACGTAAGTCATGTTTTGCTTCAGGATCAAATATTTAATTTTACTCACTAAACTGCAACTTAACCACTTAAGGACTGGAAGATTTCCCCCCTTAATGACCAGGCCATTTTTTGCGATACGGCATTGCGTCTCTAACTGACAAGTGCACAGTCATTCGACGCTGTATCTATACAAAATTGACGCCTTTCTTTTTCCCCACAAATAGAGCTTTCTTTTGGTGGCATTTGATCGCCCCTGTGGTTTTTATTTTTTGTGCTATAAAACAAAAAAGACCGACACTTTTGAAAAAAAACAACAATTTCTTTTACTTTTTGCTATAATAAAATATCCAAAAGGGCCGACGTACAGCTACAGCGATTCATGGGAATGTGCCGACCTGCCGCAGTATGATGAAGGCGGCTGGTTGGCAAGTGGTTAATTTATAACATTTGTATCATGTTTTTTTTCTGGATTTTTGGTTGTTATTCTGTCTCCATCATTTAAAATACAACTATGATAAAAATTATAGACCCTTCATTTCTTTGGAAGTGGGCAAAGTGGTATTAAATACCGGTAATTATTTTCCCCACTGTAGTAATGTCTGGACAACCTGGGAGCTAGCATGTTCAAAAAAGGACAGGCCAGCAATAGCACCAATGTATTTCTCACAGTAAAATTTACTTTTAGGCAAAAAGTTAAATAAATTGTTGTTTTACCTACCAGACGATGTGCGCATCTGTCCATCCATTTCTTTTTTTTTTTTTTTTTTTTAACAAGAATGTCCATCCATTTCTGAGCTTTACACAGCTTGCAGCAAAGCCCTGTCTGGTAGAGCAGGAAACCTGAATTTCTCTGCTGCATTTATGTAACACTTAACAGGTCTAATATTTCTCTAATTCTGCTCTCTCTTCCTGTCAGCATGCTTCTTGCACAGAACAACTGATTGGGTCCTTGTGTTTCTTCTACTTCTGCCACTCTGAGCTCTGCATTAGGGCTTATTTATTCCACCCCCTTAAGCTGTGTTGGGCAGCAGTGCAAAGCTACAGGTTCATTAAATAACAGGATCACGTTCTGTCCTATTGCTTCAGTTTGGCACCAAATAAGTAGGAAGTGTTGCATATTGGCCTGGTGCTTTCCAACACGCTAGAAAGCACCGCAACAAGCTGCCATGCACAGAGTTAAAGGAAAAGTAGCTTAAAGGAAGCTTTGGCTGTACTTCTGTGATCACAGGAGTGCAGTTCGTTTTGAACTCCTGTGACCCTTTTTCAGCCTGCTGTTGGCTGATGTCACTGGGCCGGTCCAGGCTCAGGAAAGTTCGTGACCATATGGTCGGGATCCACCCACATGCCTGGACCAGCAGCCAGCTCAGCCTCCCAGCGGGCCGATGAGAGCCTGATCTGGCTGCTCCCACCCCCTCCACAGCCCAGCGCTCCAGTGAGCACAGTGGGCCTTAGAGCCGACAGGGAAACTATGCTGCATCCACCTAAGTAGGTATAATTAAAAAAAAAAATCCACATACTTCTATTTTAAGTGAAATTCCAAATTTAAAAAAATGCTTTAAAAGAGGAAACAAAGCAAACACTGCAATATGTTTTACAACACACTGATGAGTGTTATGCGAACCTTAACACAAGCCTGTGATAACCAGTGCACACTAATTAAAATGGTTCTAAAATGGCAGTTTTTTTTTACCTTGATGCATTTTTTGCATTAAGGTAAAAAAAAAAAAAAAAAAACCTTCCACTGTCTATGCCTCCCCCCTCTAAACACCTACCTGACACCACTCAAATCGAGCATTGCCCCCACAGGCAACTCCTCTCTGCTCTTTTTCAGCATTCACAGGCTTTATTAAGAGCAGTGGGAGCCATTGCTCTCAGTCAAATTCTGTGAAGAGGAAGTGGAGGGTGGGGCACACACCTGCATGAGTGCCCCCATAGCAAGTGGCTTGTTCTGGGGGGATTTGGAGAAGAGGAGGAGTGGACAGCACCAGCAGGGGATCCTAGAAGAGACAGTTCAAGGCCACTTTGTGCAATACCATTGCACAGAGCATGGAAGTATAACATTTGTTATTTAAAAAAGAAGAAAAAAAAAAAATCAGCATTTACAAAATCACTTTAAATAATATACAAATTTCAAACTGAAATAATGAATATCCTATAGTACAATAACAAAGATTTATATTAAAACATAATCAATCACATTTTGTGGAAACAAGTCCATATGTGAAATGGAATAAAAAGTGCCCAACTTCTCAGATCAGGAGATTCTGGTGAGTACATAATGTTTCCGAAAAACACTGAGCTGAACTTATGACGTCATCACGCATGCTGTATGTAGTCACATGAGGGATATAGCTGCTATTGCTCCGCATGTGTTACCAGACTGGAAGTAGCAAATAGTGATTAGGCCAGATCAGTACACTTGGTGGCTGGATGATCATGTTGGGTTATAGTCTAGTTCAGATTGGTGTATATTTTATGTGTTTTTTTTTTTTTTTACAATATTTTATGTGTTTTTGTTTTTTTTTTTATAAAAAAGGGATTATGCTATGTCGGGCCTGTTTGTTTTGAACACCATTCCTATTGGAGACATTTATATGCAAATTAGGAGTTGGAGCGGCTTTTCTCCAACAGTGGACATGATGTATTAGTAGACCTACCTATAACCTGGAGGTCACATTTGGTAAATCTTGTTCTTATGGATGGAGGTGTCACTGAGTGAGTTTATGCGCCAGGTGACTTTCTAACAGTCATTGTCATCACTGCATGTGGAGCATTTTAGAAGTTAGACACTTTTTTAAATAATGAATACAGTTCTGCATACATCTGTGTCTTTTGTAGTTGCATGGAGTCCTGCTTTGAAGCTCATTTTGAATTGAGCTTTCCACCCATGCTTCCTTTCTGGGACCCCTGAGGGCCAATACAGGAAGAACCTTTTTTACTACCTGTTCTTTTGGCTTCTCCAGAAAACTTCAGTATATTTGCATTTTCAGCTGATCTCCGTCACCCATATATAAAAGGAACTGTACCATAGACAAGCAGAAAAGGGTGACCCTATTACTTACTGAATCTATAGCTTTGCTTAGGAATTGTACAAGATCTAGTACTGCCATTACTTACAGACATTTTTGTACTTTTTTTTTTTAGCAAATGCTGAGAGAAATGTGTTATGTCCCAGGAAGACAGCTGATCCCAGTGGTGGACACATCTGTTAATAATTATCTCATTGCATAATACATCTAGTCGCAGTATTTTCATATATCCAGCACTGAGTAATATATTCAAGAAAGTATCAGAGTACTGACATTCAATTCCACCATGACAAGCAAGTAGAGTTTTCGCAGAAATGAGCTAACATATTGGACTGGATAGAAGCTTAGAAGAAAAATTAGTTGCAAAAATAATGTATGTCATTCAGTACCGGATGGTACATAGTTAAAAAAAAAAAAGAAGGTTCTCCAGGAAAAGGTCCTATAAAGACATGAAGACTATTAGGCTCCATACACACACACAATGTACATGCGACAGTGTGCTCATGTGTTTCCTTGCATCACATTTAAAGCAGCCTATTCATTTCACCAGGCTGCCCTACATTCCAGAAATGTGCAAAAGTCCCTGACCCTTTTGCAAAATCACACCGCACCATGCATTTTGGCACGTGTGAAAAAAAAGAAGGCTTGTTAAAATGTGTGGAGATGCCATAAGGAATTAAAAAAGGGAGTTGTAAAGGCAGAAGGTTTTTTTTATCTTAATGCATTCTATGCATTAAGATAAAAAACCTTCTGTGTGTAGCAGCCTCCCCCAATTACCGACCCAAGCTCCTTCTCTCTCCAGTGATGTCCACAATCCTCTCAGCCATCCAGTACACTTCAGTCAGCAAATCAGGGGAGAGAGGGGGCGAAGCCAGGTCGATGGTCCGTGTTTGAATGGATACACGGAGCTCTGATTCAGCTTGAGTGACCCCTGTAGCAAGCTACTGGCTGAGGGGCACTCAAAAGAGGGAGGGGCTAGGAGCAGCAAAGAGGGACCCGGGAAGAGGAGGATCCGGGCTGCTTTGTTCAAAAGCAACTGCACAGAGGAGGCATAGTAGTCCATTATGTGTCATTTACCTGACACAGGAGCCTGCAATGTCCCCGATTTCCTCACTGGCAGCGAGCGTCCATTCTTCACCCCTCTTCCTTCCGGGGCCACAAACTCCAGCTCTGTCACTGGCCGGAGTCGCATGACGTCACGGCATAACCCCAGCTTGAAAGGGCACAGCATGCCCTTTCAAGGAGAGCGCATGCACTGAATACATCGGCGCATGCGCAGAAGAACTCATCATACGGGGAAATTTTAAATATGTCCTAAATAGTGGAGGTTTAGTAGATATTTCAAGCACCTACAGGTAAGCCTTAATCTAGGCTTACCTGTAGGTGAAAGTGGTCTGTAAGGGTTTACAACCACTTTAATGGCACTGCCACACGTCTGCTAAAGGACAGTGCATGTCTGTGCTTGTTGTGAAATTGTGTGATTTTGCATACTTTCTCATCAGGCACAGTGTGTGACCATAACCCTACTAATGTTTCAATCTGAAAATGCTGGCCGTCATGTTGATCCTCGTAATTCACTACATTCGTTTTCCTATCTAAAACAAGTATGCAGATAAGAACTTGATTTTTCTGACTTTCCTTCACTTTCCTGAATAGCTGTTCAATTCTGTTCATATAATAAAATTAAGCCAAGCTCCTCGGTTTCTTTGCATGCACAGATCTTTGGCATTTGGATAACCAGCGGCTGGTTTACTGCACCCCACTTCCGTAATGTCCTCTTGTGAGCAAACATCGCTTGACAAAGCTACTATATATCTATTCTGACTTGTTCCCTAAACTTCTGAGTGTACAGGGCCTCTAATTACAAAAAAAAAAAAAAAAAAAAAAAAAAAAAAAGGATTCTGAAATACTGGAGCACTAGCACGAGACTGAAAAGCACCGTGGATAGGTTTTACGGAAATGGAAGCATGTACTGGATTATAGAGAGCACTGGAAGACATATGTATGCACTGTAGTTCAACACAATACAATTGTTCCTCATTTCAGAGTTCTCATGAAAGATGTGGTTTAACTGTAAAATAGTCAAGTAGTACTCCGCTATGGGTAGAAAAGGTTCTAGCTTTCAGGCTTTCTAGCTTTCAGGCTAGAATAATATAATCCTAATAATACATAAAACTATGATCTAGGCCAGTGTTTCTCAACCTTTTTCAGTCAAGGCACCAGTAGTAGCCTGTCCATGGGTGTTGGCATGGTGGCGGGCTAGAGGGGGGGATCCGTGGTCAGGTCTGTCTGACCCCCCCGACCGATGGAGCACCAGCCACCACTGCAAAGCACCCTTTAAAAATTACGCTGGACGTGTCGAGGCACCCCATTCTAAAATGTAAAAACTATTCTAATAACGCAGCAACATCCACATGCTCAAATAGTACACCCAATGTTAGAGGCGATTTATTTTTCCAAAGCAAATACACTTTTGCAAAATGTGACCCCCAACGCTGATGGAGAGGGGCAGGGGAGGGTCAAACAAGGATGCTGTGCAGGCAACTGACATCCTTCCTTATCAACCGATGTTGCCAATGGTCGGTTAGGACACAGACAGCTAGAAGGTTGTAATGGTGCACAATGAAAACCTGTGGCTTTGTGTAACTAAAGGGTAAGCTTCATCCACACGCTGGCTTGTATACAATTTTTGGGCAATTTTAGGCATTTTGCCAAGGCACCCCTGAAGAAACGCCAAGGCACCTTGGTTGAAAAAAGGCTGGTCCAGGTTTCAGCTTTAGATTTGAAATTTAACAAAAACTTAAATAGACCTTCAGTCATTTTTTCAACTTTCCATCTATTAAATCTTCTGCCTTTGTTGTTTTAACTTTAGATAGTAAAATTTTTTTTTCTGCCAGTAAATACCTTATACAGCCCACTTCCAGTTTCTTGTCTGGTAAAAAAAAGCCTAGGCTTATGACATCATGCACGGATCGCTCTCTGACTCTCGTGAGAGTTTGCCAGGAAGGGAGTCATAGAAGTGCCAATGAGAGCTGCAGAGGTGGAGGTGTGCCTCTGTGTAAATCCAGGAAGTATACAGATAGTAGCACAGTTAAAATGGATGCAGCCAGACTTAGTGGAGGGAGATTTCGGCAGCATATTTGGCAAGTACAGAATTGCAATATATATAAAATAATATGCAAAGTGGTTGTAGGGAAGCTTCAGAATGGCAAAGAGATTTTTATAACAAATTATGTGAGCAGACTCCAGTTCCTCTTTAAGGTGTAACAAACAACCAATCCAGCTGCCATTTAAGGTTATGAACAATTTTGCTTCAACTGTGTGACACATATCATCATGTCTGGATCATATCATGATCTTCTTTGAGTTGTCTATCGTGTAAAGTAGTTTTGGGATGCCAAGGAAGCAAAGAACAGTTATGCTTAAATAGGCAGAGTGGTGAAGGATAAGCACACTTTTCCTGTAAAAATCATTAGTGCACCACCATTCCCCAGCCTCTTTATCAAGAAATGTAACTATAACCGGATTCCTGTGTGAAAAAGAAACTTCCAATGCCAATACATAGCTTAGCGCTGGGTTGGCACAAAATTTGCCATCTCTGGTGCCCCACTGCATTCAGAAGGGGCATGCCTGTGCTAAAGGAAGTTGGGTCTGTGGTAGACAGACCATTATTTCCTATAAGTCAGTCTGTCATAGACACCGACTCCTCCATGTTCAGCTTGGTGCTGGTGGGAAAAAATAGAGTGCGCTCTCCCTCTTAAGCGAGTACCTAAACATGTGCAAAGTATTAAGATAAAAACCACACACAATTGCATACAAATGCGTCTTATAAACTTATGTAAGTTTAATAAGTTTATGAGACGCATTTGTAAGCAATTGTGTGTGGTTTTTATCTTAATACTTTTCACGCGTTTACTGTAGGTAGTCACTTAAAAGGGAGAGCACACTATATTTTTTCACATTATCTTTTGAGACAATATTCAGGATTTGGTTGCAGCAATCCTATTTTAATAATATCTAGTGCAAGGTTTATTATTTTTTTAGATATAGTTTCGTGCTGGTGCGTAGCTCTGTTGAGAGAATTGTGAAAAAACATTCAAAAGAGGGTCACACGTCAATTATTCCATATCAGTCAATGAGACAAACAGTCCAATCACTTGAGGTGTACATCTGCTTTGCATGTAATGTAAAACATGGCTGTCTGCACTTCATAGGATTGAAAAGATTTAAGACCTTGGCCTTCAACAGTCACACAGATTAGTTTAACAATAAAAGAAACATAGCACTGTTGCTACTTAGAAGTTCATATTCTAGCACAAGAACATAATGTACAAAACACTTGGCAACTAGGAGTAGCAGCAAAGTATCTTAAAGAGCAGCTCTGGGCATTTTTGTGTTTATTAAAAGTCAGCAGCACCAAAAACTGTAGATGCTGACCTTTAATAAACAGACATGAATGGTCCCACAGTCTTCCGGGACCTGCGGCGCGTCCCAAATGACTGCGGGAAGGGAGGAGGAGAAGAAGACTCAGAAGTGGGCGTACACACCTGTCAAAACCAGGTACCCGCTAGCGCCCCCCCCCCCCCCCCCAAAAAAAAGTGCCATTTGGGGGAAGAGGAGGCCTTAAAAGCAACTTCCTTTTTGGGTGGATCTTTACTGTAACAAAAACCACCAAACAAGAATTGTTTTCAGGAAAGGGTATCATAGAGGAAACAGCTTCTTTACAGAAATAGGACTGCTCTGTCTCCACTTTCCAAAATATTATCAGCATGATCAACATCACTATTTGCAAGTGTTAAATACTGTCAACGGAGGCAAGCATTGAACCCTTAAGCCCCGGTTCACACTGATGCTATTTGGCATGCATTGCTGAACACAGTGATCCCCATGACAAGTGAAATAACGTGTTTCTACGGAGGCCGGTCACATATGTGCGATCCGATTTGAAAAGTGTCCTAAGAGTGTTTGATGCGATTCGGTGCTATTGAGCCCCATGTAGTTGAATGGTAACTGCATTGAAAATGCATACGTGTTCAAATACACATGATTACAGTGAGATTTCTGGTACTCAATGCCGTTTCCGAGGAGAGACCAAGCCATAAATGAAAAATGGCAGCTGCATCAAAAAAGTGGAATTTGCAGATGAATGCAGGTGGCTGTAATACTTTAAATTACACTATAAAACTCTTTCAAATTGCAATGCATCAGTGTGAGCCTAGACTTCATAAATGTACACAGTGTTCACATGAAGAAAGACAAATCTGATCCCAATTGTAAAGTATGAATGGGAAGTACAGTGCCTTGAAAAAGTATTCACGCCCCTTGAAATTTTCCACATTTTGTCATGTTACAACCAAAAACGTACAAAACACGACCCGCAGACCAGGCATTCTGATTTGTCTTGCAGTGCCACTGCGCTTGAGTAGCCACCCAATGTAGTCCCATTGCACTTGGTATGAATAAGAATTAAAGGGAGAGACATACAAAGCATTAGTAAGCAAGCATCAGCTGAGCGCAGTTCCTTTTTGGACACCAGTTCACTAAAAGGATATTGTGGAATTGGAAAGAGTGCAGAAAACGGCAATTAAATTTATAAGAAGAATGGAGGACCTAAGCTATGAGAAATGAGAGTCTGAATTAAAAGTATTCATCCTTGAAAGGGGCAATAAGGGGATATATGATCACCCTGTATAAATACATAAATGGTCCATAATGTACGTCTGGAAAAAAACAAGTTTGATCTCCGCATGCAGAAAGGTTTTAAAGTTGCCATACACAGATGATTTTCTATTGTTAAAGTGGTAGTAAACAATAAGGCTTACCTGTAAGTACAGTGAATAATCGCCCAAACTTGCATGCAGCCAGTGACGTCACCAGCGCATGCGCTCTGATGGTCCAGCATACTGTAAGATGCGGTACACTACACTACTAGCACTAGGTTATAAACATAGGGAGGAGGAGGGGGTGAAGGGGTTAATGTACAGGTCACATAGGGAGAATGGAGACAGGAGGGTTAATGTGCAGGATAAGAGGTGACGGAGTAAATATACAGATCACACAGACACATATGGAGATGCAGGGAAGAGGAGGGGGTGCTGAAAGGTATACAAAATGCTGCTTCTAAATCCCTTCATTCACTCACTCATTTCCTCCCCTTCCTCTATTCTGAAAGTAAAGGTAGAGCCCCAACACTGGAGTGTTTACATTAGAGATCGCTGCAATTGGTCATCGCAGCAATCATCATGTACAGAGGCACTCTGACTGGCTCTGTACATTGTGCCTTTGATAACTTATATCGTAGGCATTCATGGGTGCTTTGTCGACATGTGCGTAATCTGAAGTACCATTTATAAATACTCCAAAATTACAAATCCATCCTGCCAACATTTTTAAAAAAAAGTACACCAATAGTGAATTGGTTAAGTTAGTCCAACAGCTCCACATAAGGACAGACTCAATTCACAAAGCTTCTTTTCTTTTATGCTAGTATTTTTTTTCTTGATACCACACCTTATTTATATCCTAACTCCCAGAACTCAGTTCCCAAACATGAAGAACATACTTTATTTAGCTCTATAGTAGTGGTATTTCACCAATATATCACTGTTATTACATCGCCTCTATGAAAAATTTATGTTGAAGTCAATTCACAGAAGATTACCAAGCAGGTTATTTGCCCCTTTAAAATAACCCCCGATTTAGGGTGGTAATGACTGAATTTTAATAGCCGTCTATGGAGAAGGAATAGGAGATGTTAGAGGTACCGATAAAAACACTTCGCAAGATTAAGAATTTGTGAAAAAAATTGGGCTTTTAAAAGATTATGGATTACACATTTCTGTGACAATTATTTTTATGAACTGAGCAGATTTAGAAGAAAAACGATCATGAGATAAAATATGTATTTGTTTTATCCATCTTAATGAATAAAGCCTATTGCCTGCTGTTCTTTCAGTCACGATTATAGACTTTTAGACCCATGACTAAAGACGTGAACAGATCCTATAAACTTCATGCTGTGGCTGAAAACTGAGCTTTTAATTCTTCACAATGGACTTGTACCATGTCTGTATAACTGCAGCTGCTAACCAGTGTATTGATATATCCTACATAGCCAAGATTCTGAGGTATCTAAGCAACTTCACATAGTACTGCAGAACCACATGTACGTTATTCAGTAGTTCCTGTGAGTTCTTACTCTTGTAGTGTTGTAAAGAACCATGAAAGCTGAACTCCAGGTATGACCTTTATTACATATCTACATTGCTCCAGCTTGACAAGATGTAAGTATGCACTGGAGCAATGTCATTCTAAATATCTCATACCTGAAGGACAGCTGGGGGAAGTTGGCAATTACAATAGTAGTCGGCACTATTACAATAACCGCAATCTTTTGGGTCTTACCCCTCTGCACACTGACCACAGGAGGTCATTCGCTCAGCACTGTGCCATTCACAGAAAGCCTTGTATTTTTCCTCACTGAATACAAGGCATTCTCCGACTGGACAAGGAGGAGATCCTAACATCACAAGCCCTCCTCTCGGACGTAGTTACTTACTCTGTTCCTGTCCAGATGGCCATTTTGATGGTTCCCACCTTTCTATAGTCCAATATGGCGTGTTGCATTCTCTATTACTATGAAATAAACCAAAAACAAAAATTTCTTATATATATATATATATATATATAGATTTATTTAGATTGGACGAGGTGAAGAGGATCTCTACCTTTGCCTAATCAGAGAATGCCTTGCATTCTTTGGAAAAAAAAAATACAGTAAAACCTTGGATTGCAAGCATAATTCGTTCAAGAAACATGCTTGTAATCCAGAGCACTTTTATATCAATGCGAATTTCCACATTATAGCAATGTGATAGGTTGTGTAATCATAAAATGTCCATCCATAAATGGAAGCCTCCACCAAGGGGATTAGAAGCAAAATCCAGCAGGAGCTACAGAGTATAAAATAGAAGAGAGGCGCCTCTAAGTCTAGCAATAAGTAAAGCTGGGCATTTAAAAAAAAAAAATCTGCAATTTAAAAAAAAAAAAAAAAAAAAAAAAAAAAAAAAACCCTCGATTCACATCGAGTTTTTTTTTTTTTTTTTTTTTTTTTTTAAGGACACCGCGCCGGTCCTGGTGAAAAGAAAAAAAAAAAAAATCTAAAAAGATCAATTTACTGAAAATTTTAATCGATTTTACCTCTCAACTCGATTCAAGATTCAAATCGATTTTTTTCCCCAGCCCTAGCAATAGGTTTCTAAATGTTGTACCTTAAATGTAACCATATTGCTACACTTAGAGGCACCTCTCTTCTCTTCTATACACAGTTGTGACTTGACACTACTTGTATATCAAGACAAAAATTATTTAAAAATTTTGCTTGTCCTGCAAAACTCTCTCAAACCAAGCTACTCTCAAACCAAGGTTTTACTGTACAAGGCGTTCTGTGAATGGTAACAGTACCAAGCGAGCGACCCCCTGTGGTCAGTGTGCAGTGTGGCAGCCCAGACCTGAAGACCACGACTATCACTGTAGTAGCACCTACTATTACAGCGATTGTTAGCTTCCTCAGCGGTCCTTCAGAAATATGCATACTTACATTGGCCCAAGCTCATTAAATCTGAACTCCAAGTATCTTATACCTGGACCAGAGTAAAGTATGCAGCAAAAATCATTCCGAGAGTTCAGCTTTAATGAATGCTACATTTACAAAACAATATAAGCACCGTGTACTGACACCTTCATTATTAGTCATTACTGAGAACTATTATTACTGCTACTGAAGGCTTTAATACGGAAGTAACATGGAACACAAATACGCAGACTGGTGTGTACAGTATAGGGCTTTAATGTCCTATGCGGTCTATGAGACCACGAGTGTCTGCACATCTACTGAACAGTATGCATTTCCTACAAAGATTTCACATATCCTGCTGCACCTCAATCCCCATTTCCTCCAGCCCAACAGAACATGTTAACCTTTCAGCTATTGCTGTGTCATACAAAAGAGAGAAAAACAACAAAGGGCAATGTAAAAACTGCAGCACAGCACAAAACTGGAACTGAATTATTCTGTATGAGATGTACTTGAACAGCCCTTTACTCTGCAAAGCTGTACTACACTAATGAGAGCATAATGATGGCTACATATCATTTGTCGCCACATTTAATTAAATGTAATTTAAAAACCAAACATCCGAGGGATCACAGGCAGATGTCTCATTGTTTAAAGACAAATTGTTAGTCATTTGGCCATTCAGGAATGCATTGCTGGGCCATTATGACCTACAGTGAGCATCTCAACATGTGACAGGTAGTAATGAAAACATGTGAACGAATGATTATCCATACACAAAGATATTTGAACAAGCTTGACAGTCTCTGTGCATTGGTTTTCAGTGGTCATTATTTCCCCAAGGGATGATAGACCCAGAGCTCAAGATTGCAAAATATTTATACCTTGTTCATATTCTACTTTATCTGGTATGGATATTTACCATTCATTGCATGGACAGGCTCCCCAAGTAAAATGCAGCATAGCACCTTAAAAAACCTGTACAATCAGTGAAGGCAAAATAAAAAATTTCCAACCCACTAAAAAACATTTTTTTTCAAACGGATATACGCCAGGCAAACTTCAGTTTTAAATATGTACCCGTATTTACAGTAATACAAGATAAAACTAAGGGTTCACCCACACCAGCAGTTTTAGCCATACCCAGGCCCTCTTGGTTCAGTTAATTTGTGTAGTGGGAATGCTCTGAACTGGTCCCAGGAAGAAATGCTGACCACCTCTATGACAAAATCTCACCTATGTCCTGCCCTGGCCACTTCTGTCTACAACAGTTCACGGTCATCCTCACCGGACACACTTGCTCCTCTGATTACATGCAGAATCAGGCCCCGACAATTACAACCTTGGCAGACTAACAACAGAAATCTCAAGAGACATTGCCATGCACTGGAATGATTGTGACAAAAACCAAATCCCTGCAAGCCTTCACCCCATATAAATCTGCGTTCCTAAAATACAATTTCTTCTCCATACGGACAAACAAGCCTACTTTGTCATTCTCAATAATACTCTGTCATCCAGCCCTCCTCAGCTCTTCTCTACTTTGTTCATCATCACGTCCACCCAGTAACTCACTCACTGCTCAGGAGATTGCCAATCACTTCAAAAACAAAATTGATGCAATACATGGGGACCTCTCCACTGCACAGATATCTATTCCACTTAACATTCTGTCCAAAACCACATTCAATACTTGCCCTTTTTTGACCTTGTTCCTACAGAAGAGGTCACCAAACTTTTCAGACGCCCGCCTTACCACTTGTCCACTGGACCCGGTTCCTCCACAACTACTATGGTCACCGTCTTACTCTATCCTATGCTCCCTCACTCATATTTTCAATCTTTCCCTCTGTCCTGGCACCTTCCCCTCCCCTCTAAAGCATGCTCCGACTGCTACTAAGTAAACTGTCATACTAAAACTCACTAACGATTTTCGAACTGCTAAAACTAACGACCACTACTCCATACTCTTACTACTAGACCTTTCTGCTGGCCTCCACCTCAAAAAGCTCCACTCTCTTGGCCTCCAAGATTCTGTCCTTTCATGGTTCTATCTATAAGAGCATTCTTTCTGTATTGCCTACCACTCTGTCTCCTCGTCTCCACATCTTTTCTGTAGGGGTCCCCCAAGGTTCTGTCCTCAGACCCCTTCTTTTTTCCATCTACACCTCCTCCTTTGGTCATTTAATAAACTCCCGCTACTTTCAATTCCATCTCTATGCTGATGACACCCAAATCTCCCTCTGCTCCTCACTACACTCCTTCAGTCTCCTCTTGCACTACTTATTATAACTTATTAAATGACATATCAGTATGAATGTCACACCGCCTTCTCAAACTAAATTTTGCTCCCACCTGTGCCCCCTGCCCCGATTCTCCATCAAAATCAATACAACCACCATCAGTCCCTCCCCTCATGCATGATAGGTGAGTGATAGGTGTAATCCTGGACTCTAAACTATCCATTCAGCCTGAAATCCTATAGCTGTCCAAATCTTTAGACTTCATCTCCATAACATTTAAAAAATACGCACCTTTTTAATTGATGAAATCACTAAGGAACTCATTCAATCCCTTATTTTCCCTTGACTATTACAACTCTAGGCTATCCCCCTCCACCAGTCTATCATGAATGCTGCTGCCAGACTCATCTACCTTACCAGCTGCTCAGTGTCTGCCATCCATTTCTGCCAATCCACCCATTGGCTTTCCATTGCAAATATATTTTATAGTACATACAAAAAAAAAAAAAAAAAATCCAATTGTATTTAAGGAACAAAAGATTGAGGTACAGTTGGGATATCCAAAAGCAGTCCAAAGCAGTTATGCGCAGTACGAGTGGTAAGGCATGAACATGCACCTGAAAGAAAGAGTGTCAACGTGTGAACACAGGACACGGGGTGGCAGCCTTGCAAATCTGGAAAACAGTTGCCCAATGTTGAAAAGTCCATCAGGCACTCACAGATCTAGCAGTATTTGCGCAACAGAAAAGCACACGATCCTTAAAAGTTGTTCTAAGGCCTGGGCATTTTTTACTCTAATACCATTCCCTGCATCAAGGTAAAAAAAAAAAAAAAAAAAAAAAAAAAAAAAGAGTCCTTTCTCGTTCCAGCATTGTGCCCTTTTCAGTGGCTCGCCCCGCTTTCTGTTTACAGAGATAGCAGCGTGAGCTATTGGCTTCTGCTGTTGTCAATCAAATCTTGTGAGCAGAGAGTGGGGGACAGGGGTGCACTGCACTGTGTGTGTCAATAGATGCACACACGCCCTGGTTGGGCTAAAGCCTGTAGGTGTGTCACAATAGGAAGCGGCTTGGAGCCGTGGCAGGGGACCCAGAAAAGCAGGTTTGGGATAATCTTGGTGCAAAACTATTGTACAAAAGCAGGTATGTTTGTTATTTTAAAAATTACCTTTAAGTTACCTTTAAGACCATAAGCTGATCTAAGATGAGCCTTCCCTGCCTGAGGCCTAGGCACTCACTCATTCTCCTAGGACACTAGCAAAAAACTAAGGCATACTGGGAGTGGAGGGCCAAAACAGCTCTAACCTGTGGCGCCATGGACGTCACTAAACCTCTGAAGGTATGCTGTGGTTATCTGGCACCAAGCGATCATTAGTATAGATCCCTTAACGCCTGTAAGATGCAAAAATGGGGCCTCCCTGGATCGGACTGATTTTTTCCGGCACATCCCACAGATACTCGATGAATTGAGATCTTGGGAATTTGGAGGTCAAGTCAACACCTCAAACTCGTTGTATTGCTCAAGCCATTCTTGAATAATTTTTACAGTGTGGCAGGGAGCATTAATCTGCTGAAAAAAGGACACTCCCATCAAGGAATACTTTTTCCCTGAGGGAGTGCACTTGGTCGGCAACAATGTGGTGCTCCAGCCCCCCCCACCAGAAAAATTAAAAGTCAGCAGTTGTACAAACTGTAGCTGCTTTCTTTTAATATTAGGACACTTACCTGTCCTGGAATCCAGCTGATGTTTCCATCGGCTCTTGGATGCTGTCGGCGTCATTCATAGTAAGGGAACCCCGGCAGTGAAGCCTTTCGAGTTCACAGTCGGCTCCCTACTGCCCATAGCACGCTGCACTTTCTGGATGGCCTGGTGGCAAGGTAGGAGGAAGAGGGGGGCCGAACTTTTGATGTACCTCGCCACAGCTGGGTCCGACGGAAGTGGGGAGAGGTACCTGTCAAAAACAGGTACCCGCTCCCCCCTGCTCCCCGAAAGGTGCCAAATGTGGCACCGGCAGGGGGGAGACAGATAAGCGGAGCTTCCACTTTTGGGTGGACCTCCGCTTTAAGTAGGTGGCACATGTCAATTCACATCCACATGAATGGCAGGACCCAGCAGAAAATTGGCCACAGCTTGCCTTTTCCCCATTGCTCATCCTGGTGCCATTTTCCAGGTAAATGACACACATGCACCTGGCCATCCACATGTTTTTTGTTTTGTTTTTTTACAACACATGATTCATCAGACCAGACCAACTTCTTCCATTGCTCCGTAGTCCAGTCCTTTGTAGGCACTTTGGCTGTGGACATGGGTCAGCATGGGCACCCTGACTGGTCTGTAGCTACGTAGCCCCATATACAACAAACTGAGATGCCCATTTTTTCTGTTGTTCAACACATCAACTTCATGTGTACTTGCTGTCTAATATATCCCACTGGCTTTCAGATGCCATTGTAATGAGATAATCAAGTTTATTCACTTAACCTGTCACTGATATTAATAATATGGCTGATCAGGGTGTATGCATGCATATACTAATAATAAAAAAAAAAAAAACTCTCTCTCTCTCTCTCTCTCTAATTGCAAGGTCTATTTAAAAGGGTTGAGTGTCTACTTTGTTCACTACATTTAAAACCACAAAAATTTGCCCCTCAACAAAAATTGTTACATAAAGATCTTGGCATTCTTCATTGGGAAATGCTGAGCCGTCAATGCTAAGCATTATAAATTGCCAAAAACTGGGTTTGCACATTTTTAAACAAACCTAAATGCTGTAAACTGATCAATAGGAAATCACGTGCAAAGTAAGAGCCCAAAGTGAAATAACGTGATAGAAAAGGAAAACAGCTGAAAAAGGATGTACAGTAAATGATAGCAATCCAGGAAAGGCAAAAGGGTCATAACAAAAGTGAAGACACCATGATCAGCGGAAAAGTAAATTTGACACAGTTCCAAATAGAGCTTTCTTTTGGTGGTATTTGATCACCTCTGCGGTTTTTATTTTTTGCACTAGAAACAAAACAAAAAAAAAAGACAGACATTTAAAAAAAAAAAAAAAAAAAAAAAACCCACCACACAATATTTTTTAATTATGCTATAAAACATACCTAAGTAAAAAAAAATGTAAACTTTTTTATTTTTGGTAAAATAATAACCCAATAAGCGTATATTGATTGGTTTGCGCAAAAGTTATTGCGTCTACAAACTATGGGATATATTTATTGAATTTTAATTATTTACTAGTAATTTGCGCCGATCAGCGATTTCTAGTGGGACTGTGACATTGCAGCGGACAAATCTGACACCATGACACTTTTTGGGGAACAACGACACCATTACAGTGATCAGTGCTAAAAAAAAAAAAAAATACCAATTTGGGTATAGTAAATCCCCTACATAGTGTACCAAGAGCACTGTAATGTACATCAAGATGTATGGCGTAAGGTTGTGAGAGTCAAAAAACTTCCTATACCATTTTTCTGCACTAGTGTGTGAAATAAAAAATTTAAAAAATAATAGCGCAAGGGAAGACTCATTTAATTAGATCTAAACCTAACCACTAAAATTTCATATAAATCTTTAATATATTAATGTAATTTTCAATCTACTAAAATCTTCAGCTTTCATTACCATGATACATGTAATGAAATGTCATGCAGCGATCACTGGACACATGCAGATAGAGCATATAGATAGGAAACTGCAAAAGATGCAGCAGCACTAAAAAGGCAAAAAGGATAAAAAATACAATGCATTCGGAAAGTATTCACAGCGCTTCAATTTTTCAACATTTTGTTATGTTACAGCCTTATTCCAAAATGGATTAAATGCATTACTTTCCTCTACAAACAATACCCAATAATGACAATGTGAAAGACGTTTGTTTGAAATCTTTGCAAATTTATTAAAAATAAACACATCCTGTTTCCACTGATCATTCTTGAGATGTTTCTACAACTTGGAGTCCACCTGTGGTAAAGGCACACATCTGTCTATATAAAGTCCCACAGTTAACAGTGCATGTCAGAGCACAAACCAAGCCATGAAGTCCAAGGAATTGTCTGTACACCTCAGAGACAGGACTGTATCAAGGCACAGCTCTGGGGAAGGGTACAGAAAAATTTCTGCAGCATTGAAGGTACCAATAAACACAGTGGCCTCCATCATCCGTAAATGGAAGAAGTTTGGAACCACCAGGACTCTTCCTAGAGCGGGCCGCCCGGCCAAACTGAGCAATCAGTGGAGAAGGACCTTAGTCAGGAAGGTGACCAAGAACCCAATGGTCACTCTGACAGAGCTCCAGCATTTCTCTGTGGAGAGAGGAGAACCTTCCAGAAGGACAACCATCTCTGCAGCACTCCACCAATCAGGCCTGTATGGTAGAGTGGCCAGACGGAAGCCACTCCTCAGTAAAAGGCACATAACAGCCTGGCCATGGGAAGAAGCAAATGATTACCCCAGAGTCCATCTAGGTCCAAAAGTCCAAAACCGCAAAAACAAAAAAAGCACAAAAAACAAAACAAACAAACACATGCATGGGTTTGTTTACTTCCGGTCACAGGCTAGAGGAAGAAATTGGAACGGACACCGATTTCCCAAAAGAGACATCCATATCATTGTGCTCTGATTTAGCAGAGAATCTGTTAATGGATCCCCTTCTGATGGGAATGAAGAACAGCCATCCGAAAGGTCCCTTAAGCCGGTCATAGACAGTTCGAATCCCAGACCGTTCAGCAGGGACTGGATGAGATTCAAACCATGTATGGGCAGGCTGAATGTACCAAAGTTGATTCATCTATCAACTTAGGTACAACCAGCCTGTCCAATTTTACATGTGATTATTGCTAGCGGCTATTATAGAAGCTAGCAGTACTTACAGTGTTTCCCTCCCCCTTGCCAGGAGAACACAATAGCTCTGTGGGAGGGATTCACCCATCAACACTGACTGTGGAGGAATAAAGCAACTAACCGTGATTGCATGAAAGAAAACCATTCAGTCTATAACCAGCTTAAGCGTAAACAGAGCCCTGAAGTGTATTCACCACTCACTCTTCGCCAGAAGTGTTATACCTGTCAAAAAAAAAAAAAAAATCCCACTTATCTACATGCTGCGTTTTTTTTCTGAAAAAGCAGTGATTCAGAGAGGAGATTACACATTGTATTCCCTTCGCTGCCCTTGAGTGTACTCCTCTGCCCTATCATCTCTGTTCTTCTTCTTCATCTACAAATATGACACAGCACATCCAAATCGCAACATTATTTATTCACCATGTGGGGAAAATGTAACACACATAAAATAGAGAGAGTGGACGAAAAGGAGATGTTGCAGAAGATTTGGGTTTTTTTAATTTAAAGCACAAAATATCCCAGAAAATAGACAGACGTGATCGGTGTGCATCATCTATGGGCCAGGCCATGACAGAATATTTCAATCATTGAAAACATACACGACGAAAATCATTTTTATGACTTCTATGCAGCTTCCTTCTACTTTATAAACGATATACATTCAATTAGCAGTCATGAAGCCCAAAAGTGTTAGGCAATTTGAAACAAATTCCATCTGTTCATCATAGACACACAAGGAAAACTGCACTAGATAAGCAATCTTACCAGACTGGTAATGAGGCATGTGAGTTAACAGCAATATTTATTCCCCATAGTTAACCTTTGTATGAATATATGTGTTAAAATAGTTGTTCTTGCATTTTTCATGGTAAATCAACTTTGAATTAAAGGGTTACTAAACCCTTTTTTTTTGTTTTTTTTTTTTTAAATAACAAGCATATCATACTTACCTCCTCTGTGCAGTGTGGCCCCAGTCCCCCTCTTCTGGGGTCCCTCAGCAGCGCTGGTAGCTCCTCCTCTTTTCGAGTGCCCCAGAGAAGCGCTCTCCTTCGGGACACCCGTGTGGGCTGCTCCCGAGTCCTGCTGCCACGTCTATTGACACAGACAGCAGGACACAGCCCCGCATCATTGGATTTGTTTCACAGCAGCGGGAGCCAACGGCTGCGCTGTTATCAATCTATCCAATCAGAACACGAGACACCGGCCAGAGCTCGTTCCTGTCGCGGGAAATACAGGGCTCAAGTAAAAAGGGGGGCTCGGGGGAGCTGCTGCAACGTTTTTCAACCCCTTTGCGAAATGCAATATCTTTTCCATTATAAATACTGCAGAAATAAAACAAACATTCTGGTATTTCCAAATTCAGGCCTCGTCCTAGAATATTAGGCCTCATGCAAAATGGATGTTTTTACAGCTGCTGTTTTTTGGCAGGGGCATTTTCTGCCTGGAAAAAAACCCCCACAAATTGTGGGTTTGAAGGAGTTTTCCAGCTGTAAAAATGCTCTAACTCTGAAAAACGCTAAAACACGATGAAACGTGGCTATTCTGAGCTTATGAGCGTTTGAACCATAAGCTTTTGTAGGAGTATAGTTTTTCTAAAAGCGCGGCAAAACTCGCGGGTTTTTAACACAGCTTTCTGCAGCTACAGATGCTGGCGTTTTTATAACCTCCAGCACGCATGAGGAGACAACCTGTTTTTAAACCCCTGGGATAATCTCATTGCCCACAGTAGTGTAAATGGATATGCAGTATATGATAAGAATCATTTTTCTTATAAAATTAGGAATAGCTAGAGAACCTATTAAATTGGACCTCTCTCTCGCCATAACTAAAATTTTACAAAGTACATGCAGATCTCCTTGCTAAACAGAAAATATGTTGAATGCCTTTAAAATTCATGTAACATTATTTTGTGTACTTGCAATTAATTTCACTACATGCATTTCTGGAGGTACTGGTGACGTACCCCTGGGCCTCACAGCTACCCCTAGAAAGATTATGTCACCAGTGCCTCCAGTCACCTCTCCTGTGTGTAAAATGTGAGATCTTGCAAGAAACCTCACAAGATCCCAAGAAGAGGCCCTTTTTTTTCCTGCATCGTACAGCACATGCACCCAGTAATGTGGCACATGGACCTTGCGAGATTTGGCGTGACTTGTTAAACAACAACAAGTCGCACCAAATCGTGTACAACCCCATGCATAAGATCAAGATCAGGCACACCAATTGGTAGGCTGACACACAAGTAAGAAGTTAGCTTCATATGCCGTTATTTTTAAAAATGGTGGGGTAGGATGTGGAACCCAGGCGGAAAGGAGATCTGGGAAAGGGTGTGCTCCTAATTGTAAATGTATTTGTTTCCCCAAATATAATTAGCATGGGCAGGTTATTTAGAGAGGGGGAGAGGAAGGCCCTCTTTAAGGGGCCATATTACATACTTGGGGAACTCAGTCAAGTAATTGCCAGACCATTGTTCCTAATTTTTACTGACAGTCTACTGACTGGAATGGTACCAGCAGATTGGAGAAAAGCCAATGTAGCACCAATATTTAAAAAAAGGGCCCAAAATACATCCCTGGGAATTACAGACCAGTTAGTCCAACATCAATAGTATGCAAGCTCTTGGATGGGATAAGGGACTATATACAAGATTTTAGTAATGAGAACGGTATCATTAGCAGTAATCAGCATGGATTCATGAAGAATCGTTCTTACCAAACCAATCTATTAACCTTCTATGAGGAGGTGAGTTGCCATCTAGATAAAGGAAGGAACAGTTCAATCTCTGTATTTGTAGATGATACTAACTAAGCAGGGCAATAACTTCTCTGCAGGATGTGGAAACCTTGCAAGAAGATCTGAAAAAAATAAATGGGGTGGCAAATACATGGCAAATGAGGTTTAATGTAGAAAAATTTAAAATAATGCATTTAGGTGGCAAAAATATGAATGCAATCTATACACTGGGGGGAGAACATCTGGAGGAATCTAGGATGGAAAAGGACCTGGGGGTCTTTAGTAGATTAAAGGCTCAGTAATGACATGCAATGCCAAGCTGCTGCTAACAAAGCAAACAGAATATTGGCATGCATTAAAAAGGGGATCAACCCCAGAGATAAAACGATAATTCTCCCTCTCTACAAGACTCTCGTCCGTCCGACTCTCGTCTGGCCACTCATTAAAATTAGAAGAAAAGAGGCTTAACCTTAAACTAAGTAGAGGGTTCTTTACTGTAAGAGCGGCAAGGATGTGGAATTCCCTTCCACAGGCGGGGGTCTCAGCGGGGAGCATCGATAGTTTCAAAAAACTATTAGATAATCACCTGAATGACCACAACATACAGGGATATACAATGTAATACTGACATATAATCACACACATAGGTTGGACTTGATGGACTTGGTGTCTTTTTTCAACCTCACTTACTACTATGTAACATTCAGAATGAATACAATTCATATTTAAAAGTCCTTATAAATTTATTTAAACATCTGTCTTAGCATTAATGACTCTGTTGCTAAATCAAAAAGTGTAAGTAAAACTGGTCCCTTAAAAGTAGATAAATACTGACCTCTGATTCCCCCACTGAAAAATACAATTAAAATGCAAAGAAATTCCCACATGAAGACATTGGGGTTGTTTTACTAAAACTGTAGAGGGTAAAATCTGGTGCCGCTGTGCAGGGTAACCAATCCGCTTCTAACTTCAGCTTGTTCAGTTAAGTTTTGACCAAAAAAAAAAAAAAACAGTAAGTTGATTGGTTTATTTCTCCACCAGCGGATCCACCTGCTCATCGGGGGATCTGTCTGCTGATGACAGGTCTGCTTTCCTCTATGGGCAGTCGGATGTAAACGAACCACCTTGTCTGTTTACATCCAACCCACCAGATATATGGGGAACGGACCCCTCATCCATCTGTTTTTAGCAGATCGGATGTCAGCAGGCAAGTTTACCTGCTGACATCCAGGATAATGGATGGTCCGCTTGTCAGTTTTGTTCGGTCCGCCCCTTTGAAAGGGGCCATAATCTTCTATAAGTGTTGATCTCCTGAGTTCCTTGTTGTGCTTTGTGGTTCCTCCTGCCATGTCCTGCAGTGATGTACATGTCATGGGAGAAACCATTAAGTGCAGCAGAGGACCAGGAGATCAACAATTCCAGGAGCATCTGTTTTTGCAGATATTTTAAGGATGATTTGGTTTATCGCTGCAACGGTATCGTTTTGAACATTGCCGCGCACCTTGTTGTACATTACAAGACATTTCGGGTTAAAGGAGGTAACAATATTAGCTAGTGGTATTCTCCTATGGGAGCACTGAAAAACAGCTGAGTGCAAGACAGGTCTCCCCATAGTAGCATTTTTTTATACATTTTCAGGTCGGATAAGCTGAAGTTCAGGGTTAAGCTCAGGGTTATAGGCCCTTTAAAGCCCAACTTCAAGAAAAATTGAAATATAAATAATACATTGTGCATTAAATTACCTTACTCCTCAGTCATTCCAAACACATCCTCCTAAGCCATCCTGCAGTAATGATTCAAAGTAATTTTTTTCTATGAACCAAGCCAATATCATGATCTAGGGACCAGACGTTTTTCCCTGCTGCTTATCTTCTAGGGCACTGGTCCCCCCTAACCACCCCAGTGAGTTCTCCTGCCTCTGGAGCGAATGAGACAGGAACCGGCTACTGGAAGTGTCATCCACCAATAGGAGGTGTTCATATCAAGAAGGCAGTGATGTAGACTCCAGAAGGAGGATCCCCAAAGTCCACGAGGAGTCCCTTGCCGGTGCTGGCATCTTCTCTCCAAGTGCCAATCTTCAGGCCTCTTTATTTGCAAGCGCAGGATGAAGTCAGTCATTCTGGCACATTGGTACCACGTGCGGCAATGCAAGCTAAGCTGTTCATGCAACTCCGTTTACACGCCACACAAGTGGGCAGAAACGAGCAGGCACCTTTATTTTATTGCAGAAGAGATATTGCGTGTCTCTTCTGCAATAAATAGCCTGCATGCTTGTTATGAAAATGCGTTCAGTTCCTCTATTTAAAATAAGCATTTGGATTCTTTTTTAATATCAACGGTAATATTCTTGAGTTGGGCTTTAAATATTGCATCATAGAATTAGCCTCTCAGACTCGAGCCACAAGTGTTTTTCTGACTGATCTCGATTCTAAGCATATAGTAAATGATGTGAGTCACCCGTTAGAGGAGGAAAAGCATGCCTGCTGCCTCGTGACTGCTGCTACAGATGGTACAAAAATATGCCGGAATTCCTCTGGGAACAGAAGTACATCTGACTGTAATCCCATCACAATATCACACAGTACCTGTTCAGCAAGCTGCATTCACGAGGCCGTCTCCTCTCTATACAACTCCAGTGTTAATCATCTCTATTACTCCACATTCAAAATGACAGAACTTCTCCTTCCCATGAATCAGTATCAGCAATAAAGCAGGTGACAATATACCTGTCTATATAAGCAAAGCTTCATTGACATCGTATGTCATGCATTTCAAATTAACTGAACTTCCTATGCCTCTAGTCATGGCAATCTACAAGAAGCATTAAAAGATATAATGGATGCTTTTTATGCTCTTAAAAATGTATTTTGCCTTGAGCTGTGCACCCTGAAATATATAACCAAAAGAGATGAAACACCCCCTTACTGTCACAGAACAGTGCTCCTCTTAATAGGATAAAACGTAGACGAAGACAAATGGACCACTTTATATTTAACTTGGAATTATTGGGACTGTCTTTTTACGTTTAGATTTTTTTCGTAGTGCAAAGAATACAGCAGGAGATTTTGGAACACGGAAAGGTGGGAAAAATCAAAACGACCCAGATGGACAGGAACAGAGTCAGCAACTATGGCAGGGAGATCACAATACTCGTACAAGAGAGGTCACACACCGATCATGTCACTCCAAGAAAAAAAAACATTTATTCCACCAGACTTGCTCACTAAGCATCCCCACCTGTAGCCATGCCTGACACGTTTCACCCCGATTGGGCTTTGTCAGGGAGATGGGGTTGGCCAGGACAAGGGGATACTAATATACAACATATGATTATGGATTACTGTAAAAACTTTTAAAAGGCATCAAGCCGGCATCCAACCAGTTGAGTTAGGAAAAGGGCTTTATGGACTACAAATGAAATTTCTATGGAGCTTATGTTCAAAACGGTGTTCATGGGAACTAAAAAAAAAACAAACAAAAAAAAAAACAAACAAACAAACAAACAAAATAAACCACAACAATGAAAGCAAAAATGAACCGACACACACGGAACTGTGCAGTACCCCCACCAAGAACACACCACACATTGTATGATTGCCCAAAGAATAGTCAACACATTGCCAAGATGTCAGAAAATATCCCATGATGGAGTGCCTATACAATATGATGTGCAATTGCCTTTACAAAAGAAGTAGTCATTACAGAAAATTAATACAAAGAATACATTTTTTTCCTAATCTCTCTTCCCCTTCACCATCAAAAGGGAGGTTAATCAGCCACAGCACAAGGAACCCCTATCAACCTCTGGAGGTACCCTGGGGTTCCATGGAACTTTGGCTAAGAATGGCTTAAAGTGATAATAAAGCCTCATTTTTTTTCTTTAAAATAACAAACATGTCATACTTACCTGCTCCATGTAATGCATCCTCCTCTTCCCAGGTCCCTCGACTGTGCTTCCGGCTCCTCCCTCCTGCCGGGTGCCCCCACAGTAAGCAGCTTGCTATGGGGGCACCAGAGCAGGCGTGCTCCCGACCCCCGGCTTTGTGTGTCCATTCAGACATGGAAACGTGGGTCGGCCCCACTCCTCTGTCTCCTGACTGGTTCACTGGCTGTGATTGACAGCAGTGGGAGCCAATGGCTCCTGCTGCTGCCCCAAAAAGCCAAATCAGGAGTGAGTCCCTGGAGAGGCAAGGCTCTCATGGACATCGCTGGATCGAGAGGGGGCTCAGGTAAGTACTGGGGGGGGGGGCTGCTGCACACAGAGGGTTTTTTACCTTCATGCATACATTGCATGAAGGTAAAAAAAAAAAAAAAAAAAAAAAACACACCACACTTGTGTCTTTACAGCCACTTTAATTTGATGAAAGGGCCAGAAGCCAGTGGGAAAATATGTTGGTTGATACAAAATATATTAACTTGTTACACAAGTTTGCCTTCCTGTACCAAAGCTGCTGAAAGTAAGGTCAGGTTGCATTTAATGGCCTTTTTCTTTGTAGTTAACTATGTACCATTTTACTGAGGCATCAGTGACATACAAGCCAATATATAGGAGTTGCTCTAACCTGATGAATGACTAGATCATTGCAAGACAACAAAGATGGAGCCCTTGTAGATAAGGACCATAGAGGTGACATTCTATGACTTATCATTGCCATTGGCCACTGGGTACGATCATGTACCATTTAACATTATTTGGTTCAAATTCCACAGCAGACATGACCTCACTCACTTCTACAAAATAATCTACTAATTTTGAGCAACGTTCAATATGTTCTGTCATGCAACTTCGTATTTATGGGTCCATCTATTGTATGCATCAATGATAACACTTGGGTAAAAAATATGCTCAGGCAAGCTGACTGACAGATGTGTTGCCATGCCTTGTGGTAATATGCATTTTAGCATGCGCTGCCAAGCGCACAAATGTAAATAGGGCTGAAGATATATAAATATAATCAAGGTACCATTAAAAAGATTTCTCCTTTATCCAGTGTTCTAATGGTAAACTCTTAGCGCTAGCTTAATTAATTACTCATATTTAAACTATAATTGGTTTTCACATAAACCTTGGCAATCATGTTAGAATAACAAAAAAAACAAAAAAAAAAAAAAAAGGAATTTGCATTTTTCTAGGAGTTGTATAAAGCACAGTCATTTCTTTCAGATCCTCGGAGAGTTCTTTGCCATGAGGTGAGTGAGAGCAAAAGTACATTTTCACATTCAAGAATGGCCAAAAAATAAACAAATGCTTTCTACCAGTCTATTGTTCTTTTCCAGATTCCCAAGAAACTAAATCTTTCACAGAAAATGTGTCCACTGTTGTATACTAGTAGGACAAGAACATCCTAACCAGGGCATAAAAAGAAGTGGAATGCCCAGATACCCACAATATATACAGTGCCTTGAAAAAAGTATTCATACCTCTTGAAATTTTCCACATTTTGTCATGTTATAACCAAAAACGTAAATGTATTTTTTGGGATTTTATGCGATAGACCAACACAAAGTGGCACATAATTGCGAAGTGGAAGCAAAATGATAAATGGTTTTCACTTTTTTTTTTTTTTTAAATGAATATGTGAAAAGTGTGGCTTTCATTTGTAATCAGCCCCCTTTACTCTGATACTCCCAACTAAAATCTAGTGGAACCAATTGCCTTCAGAAATCACCTAAAAAAAAAAAAAAAAAAAAAAAAAAAAAAGAGAGTCCATCTGTGTGTAATTTAATCTCAGTATAAATACAGCTGTTCTGTGAAACTCTCAGAGGTTTGTTAGAGAACCTTAGTGAACAAGCAGCATCCTGAAGACCAAGGAACACACCAGACAGGTCAGGGATAAAGTTGTGGAGAAGTTTAAAGCAGGGTTACGTAATTAAAAAAAATATCCCAAGCTTTGAACATCTCACGAAGCACCGTTCAATCCATCATCTGAAAATGAAAATAGTATGGCACAACTGCAAACCTACCAAAAAATGGCTGTCCACCTAAACTGACAGGCTGGGCAAGGAGAGCATTAATCAGAGAAACAGCCAAGAGGCCCATGGTAACTCTGGAGGAGCTGCAGAGATCCACAGCTCAGGTGGGGAATCTGTCCACAGGACAACTATTAGTCGTGCACTCCACAAATCTGGCCTTCATGGAAGAATGGCAAGAAGAAAGCCATTGTTGAAAGAAAGCCAAAAGAAGTCCCATTTGCAGTTTGCGAGAAGCCATGTGGGGGACACAGCAAACGTGGAAGAAGGTGCTCTGGTCAGATGAGACCAAAATTGAACTTTCTGGCCTAAAACCAAAACTCTATGTGTGACAGAAAATGAACACTGCACATCACTCTGAACACACCATCCCCAACGTGAAACATGGTGGTGGCAGCATCATGTTGTGGGGATGCTTTTCTTCAGCAGGGACAAGAAAACTGGTCAGAGTTGATGGGAAGATGAATGGAGTCAAATAAATACAGGGCAATCTTAGAAGAAAACCGGTTAGTCTGCAAAAGACTTGAGACTGGGGCGGAGGTTCACCTTCCAGCAGGACAAAGACCCTAAACATACAGTCAGAGCTACAACGGAATGGTTTATAACAAAGCATATTCATGTGTTAGAATGGCCCAGTCAGAGTCCAGACCTAAATCCAATTGAGAATCTGTGGCAAGACTTGAAAATTGCTGTTCACAGACACTCTCCATCCAATCTGACAGAGCTTGAGCTATTTGCAAAGAAGAATGGGCAAACTCTCTCGAAGTGCAAAGCTAGTAGAGACATCCCCAAAAAGACTTGCAGCTGTAATTGCAGTGAAAGGTGGTTCTACAAAGTATTGACTCAGGGGGGCTGAATACAAATGCACGCCATACTTTTCACAAATTTGTAAAAAATGTTGAAAACCATTTATCATTTTCCTTCCACTTCACAATTACGTGCCGCTTTGTGATGGTCTATCACATAGCATACATTTACGTTTTTGGTTGTAACATGACAAAATGTAGAAAATTTCAAGGGGTATGAATACTTTTTCAAGACACTGTACCAACCACCAGTGTCATCTGCAAGAAGTTGAAGCACAACTATGGGATGCTGGTCTGAAAGGCAGGAGTTTTAAAGAAGAAGAAGCCATATACAAAACTGCAAATTTTAAAGAATTGATAAAATCTGCAAAAAGAACACAGATGTCAGTAGAACAGGGGTCTCAAACTCAAAATTACCTGAGGGCCACATCCAATGGGGGCAGCATGTAAACCTTCCTTTCCCTCCAGCATTGGTGTCAGCGGACGCACCATTAACCCCCAGCATTGGTTTCAGCGGACGCACTATTGACCCCCCCGGCATTGGTGTCAGCGGACGCACCATTAACCCCCAGCATTGGTTTCAGCGGACGCACTATTGACCCCCCCGGCATTGGTGTCAGCGGACGCACTATTAACCCCCAGCATTGGTGTCAGCGGATACACTATTAACACCCAGCATTACCCCCTACACTTCACAAATAACCCCCCCCCCACACTCCACTTCACGCAAATACCACCCCAACCCCCCCCCCCCCCGCACACACACACACACACACAGACCACACATACCCCCTCTTCACAAATTTTAACCCCAGTCACGCAACTAAGGACTTTGCTCAGACTCTGTGTGATGGCTCACTTACCTCTCCTCCTGGCAGTCAGCTGCTGGCCTGCCTCTCGAGTCCTCTCCTCCCGTCAGGTCCTGGCTTCATCACAGGCCTAGTGGCAGGGCACCCTGAGAACACCACAATCTTCCGCCCTGCGGTGGCAGCAGGACCCTGGATCCGGTCCAGTGTTCTGTCGAGAAGTGCCCTTCATCAAATAGTGCCCGGGACGAACTGCCTATGCGCTGTACGTAATAGCACAACAGCTGATTGTACAAACAGCTGTTGTGTCAGCGAGATGGCGCCTGCGCACAATAGCCGACTGAAGACATTTTTCAGTGCCTCGCGCTGCCAGGGAGTGTTCATGTAGGTGAGGGGCAGAATTTAACATGAAGCGCGCGGATGTTTTCAATGATGGCCAGTGCTGCAGAGATGGGGGCAGAATTTTTAACGATCCCCAAACAAATCTACTAAACAAATCTTTATCTGCTATTCTTCCTGGAGGGCCTATTTAGCTAGCTAAACGTTTAAAATTCTGCCCCCATCTTTGCAGCAGTAGCATCCACGCAAATAAAAGACATTGGAGGAGAGCCCAATAACGTCCATCAATCATGGTAGAGGAAATGTAATGGTTAGGGGCTGCTTCTGTATCACTAATGTGGAAGTTTAAGGAATAAGGAACTGAAAGGTTATCAGTCTTATCCTACATCATGCAGGATATGGTTAACTTTTGATTAGTGCAAATTTCATCAAGTACAAAGAAAATCTGCAGCATACTTTTAAGGCCTCATGTACACTGCTGCTGGTAAATGGACGTTTAGGAGCAGTTTGGCATTTTTTTTCAGCTGCCTCTGAACTCTCCTCAATGTTATCTTATCAGTACATGTACACAGAGTCATTTATAGCCGCTTGTAGGCAGTTGAGTCCACTATTTTCAGCTCTATCTGATAAGTATCTGTCAATCATCAGCAACCACACAATCCACCCAAGTAGAGCACCTTTTAAGTGGACCGCACAATCTATGAAACAACTGAAGATGCAAACCCGCCAGCTGCCGTCATGGGTGAGTTGCCAGATGAATCAGCAGGTCAACTACTGGCCTAGAGAAAACAATGGCTCTATATAAAAAACTGTTAAATATGATTTTACAAAAAACAAAAACAAACACACACACACACACACACACACAAACAAACCCAAAAACAAGAATTGTAAAATATTGAAGCTTACAGTCCTTAGTTGGGATGGTTGCACTTTTTTTTTTCCAAGCAAGTTTAGAAGATACCTGTTGATTTTGCCAGAAATGCTGCATTCCTATCACTTCCCTTGAGCTACACTGAATAATATCTTTCTTCCCATTTTCTGTAAACTACCAATTGGGTTGGCTTGGTTTGGCCTGGCCTGCAACCCCTATCCCAGCCCCCACCCATCCACATGTAATGGAGATGGAGATATGGGCATGTTTGTAGTCCACATCAGGTGATCAGTCTAGCGTGACAACCAAGGCTCCCTCCATAAATACAGTGAGGGAGTGGCTTAGCAACCCAGGTACAGGAAAGCAAGACACACTTGAAAAATAAAAAACAAAACAAATGCAGCTATGACAATTATAATGATAAAGGAATAAACGGATTGCGAGGAATAGGAAGCCTTTTAAATTTTCAACGTAACCGGTTTTATTGTCACATTGTGTTTAAATTGATTGTAAAGTTTTTTGTTTTTATATAAAAATAACAAAGAAACACGTTATACTTACCTGCTCTGTTGCAGTGGATATTCACAGAGCAGCCTGGATCCTCCTCTTCTCGGGTCCCTCTTCAGTGCTCCTGGCCTCTCCTTCCTGTTGAGTGCCCCCACAGGAAACAGCTTGCTATGGGGGCACCCAAGCCAAGCTGCAGCTTCGTGTGTCCATTCAGACATGGAGCTGCGGTTCAGCCCTGCCCCCTTCTCTCTGATTGTCTAACTGACTTTGATGGACAGTAGCGTGAGCCAATGGCACCACTGCTGTGTCTCAACAAATCAGGAGGGAGTGTCTCGGACGGCCGAGACACTCATGGACATCGCTGGATTGAGATGGGGCTCAGGTAAGTATTAGGTGGGGCTGCTGCACACAGGCGGCTTTTTATCTTAATGCATGCATGTTATTTGGATATATCGTATTTATCGGCGTATAACACGCACCTTCACTTTTAGGGAAAAACCTAAATTCTAAATAAAGAATTGTAAAGCAAAATAAGGTTCAGTGCCCATCTGCAGCCTCACAAGTGCCATGAATGCAGCCTTACCATTGACATGAATGCAGCCTGCTCCATGCCCATCTGCAGCCTCGGAGGGGACGGGGAGGAGGGGGGGGGGGGGCGAGATGAGCGCCAACAGATTACATACAGGTTAATCTCTTGTTTACTCGGCGGCCTCTTTTTTACAAAGTCCCGCCTCCTATGATGGACAGAACAGTCGTCCAATGCCAGCCCAGGAGACAGGATTTCCTATTACAGATGCCGCCGAGTAAACAGGAGATTCTCCTGTATGTAATCTGACAGCACTCGTCCCGCCCCCTCCCTGGCTGCCAGAACTGAACGATAAATACAGTATATATCTCTTTTGTGGCCCCCAACAAATCCCCAAGCGGCGGATTCGTCAGGGGCCACAAAAAGATTATATATTAAACCAGAACACAGGCCACAATTGGCCCATGGGCCGGACTTTGGACATGACTGTTCTATACAGTACAAAGCACACGTACACCCAGGGTAGAGCTAATTGACTTTAATTCTCCGGCAGTCAGTCATTGCTTGCGAGCACACCTCATTAATTACAGCCTAAGGCAACCTGAGTCAGCAAGAGCATCACTAACCTCATGTACTGCTGATCAATAGAGATAATTATTGTCACTTGTCTCCATTACAGAAATGATGTGAAAAATGGCCAGGCTGACCCGATTGGTCCGCTCATGTGAAAGGGGCCTTAGGTAAACCAAGCAGTGTAAGTTTGCTACAAAGAGTCTTTATTGGAACATAATTCAATAGAAATATACTAATATTAATAAAAAAAAAAACTGTAAACAATTTAAGCACCTCCACCTCTCATGATTCAAATTGACAATGCTGTCAAAGTTCCTAAACACACGTAGCCCAGACTAGGAGCTAAAACCAATATGTAATTAAAAGAGGTCACAATGATCAATGTCTAAACCTGAGACAAAAAGGTGACTGATTGCTCCAACTATAACGTACAGTATCCCACAAAAGTGAGTACACCCCTCACATTTTTGTAAATATTTTAATCTTTTCATGTGACAACACTGAAGAAATGACACTTTACTACAATGTAAAGTAGTGAGTGTACAGCTTGTATAACTGTAAATTTGCTGTCCCTTCAAAATAACTCAACACACAGCCATTAATGTCTAAACCGCTGGCAACAAAAGTAAATACACCCCCAAGTGAAAATGTCCAAATTGGGCCCAATTAGCATGGTGGTGGAAGTGTCATGGTCTGGGGCTGCATGAGTGCTGCCGGAACTGGGGAGCTACAGTTCATTGAGGGAACCATGAATGCCAACATGTACTGTGACATACTGAAGCAGAGCATGATCCCCTCCCTTCAGGGACTGGGCCACAGGGCAGTATTCCAACATAACGACCCCAAACACACCTCCAAGATGACCACTGCCTTGTTAAAAAAGCTGAGGGTAAAGGTGATGGACTGGCCAAGCATGTCTCCAGACTTGAACCCTATTGAGCATCTGTGGGGCTTCCTCAAATGGAAGGTGGAGGAGCGCAAGGTCCCCAACATGCACCAGCTCCCCGATGTTGTCATGGAGGAGTGGAAGAGGACTCCAGTGGCAACCTGCGAAGCTCTGGTGAAATCCATGCCCAAGAGGGTTAAGGCAGTGCTGGAAAATAATGGTGACCACACAAAATATTGACACTTTGGGCCCAATTTGGACATTTTTACTTATCAAACAAACCACACACACACACACACACACACACACACACACACACACACACACACACACACACACACACACACACACACACACACACACACCCCATGTCACACTTACCTCCCATGTGCAGTTGGTTTTGCACAGAGTGGCTCCAAATCCTCCTCTTCTGGAATTCCTCAGCAGCGCTCCTGGCTCCTCCACTTCTCGAGTGCCCCGTTGGAGAAGCGCTCACCCTCGGGCCACTCGTGCGGGCGCGCTCCTGTGTCCTGCGGCTGCGTCTATTGACACAGACAGCAGGACTCGGCCCTGTCCCCGGCTCCTGCATCATTGGATTTGATTGGCAGCATCGGGAGCCAATGGCTGCACTGCTATCAATCTATCCAATCAGGGGCACCAGCTGGACTGCTCATCCCCGTCGCTGGAAAGACCAGGTTCAGGCAAGTAAAAGGGGGGCTCTGGGGGCAGCTGTATTACAGGAGTTTTTTCACCTTTATGCATTAAGGTGGAAAAACGAGGTATTACAACCCCTGTAACATTTCTTCAGTGTTGTTACATGAAAAGATATAATGAAATATTTACAAAAATGTGAGGCGTGTACTAATTTTTCTAAGATACTGTACATATATATTCTCCTAAAGTTGCAACTCTATGCACACTGCACAAGAATTGTAAATTCCAACCACATGTAAAAGTAAAATTCTCATCTTATGCTTTTCCGGAGAAGCCAACTAAGAGAGGACTAGCGTTACTAAGAGGAGCATATGAGTGAATAATGAAATAAAGAGGGCTAGGTGGTCACTCTATAAAATTATGTTTCAAAAAAGACTTTGTATCAAAATGACTGCTTGAATTACCCAAGAACCTTCTTTTTCAAAGATCTGTCTTCTGGTTTATTTCATTTTCCCACTTTGGGTTTGGTACAGACATCCACGCCTGTATATAGGCGAGTCAGTGAATGTATATACCATATCTCCTGGTCATTGGCTGCTGTGGCCCAGCAACAACACCTTTAACCAGTTCCTGCACGGCCTATAGCAAAATGACGGCAGGGCGGGATTTTTGCCGATCCAGGTGGACATCACATGGCATCCTGCTGGATCGCACTGCGGTGCAACCTGTCACTGGCTGTGTCCATCGGACACAGCAATGATTGATCAGTGTACCGGCTCGCTGCCGCTACCATATGACCTTTGTGACCAGATCACATGACAGTTGTAAACAATGGATGCTTCCTTTCATGTCATCTATTGTGTACAATTGTGTTGCTAGCTGTGATTGGTCAATGTGATCACATGGTACAGCCTTGGCCAATCACAGCCCATTTGTACCATGTGATCAGCTCTGGCCAATCACAGCTAAATCACAACAAAACTGAATGAATCGAATTCAGTAAAATGCTTGCTTATAGCAATGAAATTTACTGCTATAAGTAATCATGTAGGAAAAAAAAATCCTGATCACTTCCCCATAGTAGTACAGTGTTACTATGGTAAGATTACATTTCTTTGGTCAGAGAGTATAAAAATATATTATATATATATAATAAATATTTATGAAGAACAATTATCTATTTGCAAAATTTTATAAACAGAAAAAAAAAAAAAAAAAAAAAAAAAAAAACACACACTTTTTTTTTACATTCCAGTTTATTTAGCAAAAATAAAAATCCCAGTGGTGATTAAATACCACCAAAAGAAATCTCTAGTTGTGTGAACAAAATGACAAACATTTCATTTGGGTACGGTGTTGCATAACCACGCCATTGTCATTCAAAGTGCAACAGCGCTGAAAAGTTGAAAATTGGCCTGGGCAGGAAGGGGGTAAAAGTTCGCAGTATTGAAGTGAAGTGGTTAATGAATGTGCAGCTATGCCATTGTCTTGATGAATGGCCCCTCTAAATCAGAGGCAAAATATACAGGGCTATGGCAATTTGAGAATTAAAAAAAAAAAAAAAAAAAAAATCACACACAGGTTGAACTGGACGATTCGGTGTCTTTTCAACCATATAAAAACAGTGTAACCCAACCAGATTCTTGTGCACGGTTTATTAAACTGATATTTAAATGTCTGGCATTGATTTCAGTGTTTTGAATTCCAGGACAGTTTCCATGCACAGTTGTAATCTTCTGACGCACATTCAGAGTATACAGAAACTTTCAAAACAGCGTCTACGTATCATAGTGTGTATTACAAAGAACAGACAGCAATTCTGCAGAGAGCCCAAATCTCAGCAGAGAGCTGTTCCTTCAGAAAATAGTTTAGATGTCAAAATTTTTATACCTTAGAGAAAACCCAGACGAGGTTTAGTGGCAAAAGTAAGCTGGAAACAGCCTTTGGAACAATACAAAATATCTCTGTTAAATTCCCCCCAAAAATATAATAAAAAAAATTTTTACCTTCCAAATATATTTCAAGGGATTTTTTTTTTTTTTTTTTACATAGTAGGTGAGGTTGAAAAATGACACAAGTCCAACCTATGTGTGTGATTATGTGTCAGTATTACATTACATATCCCTGTATGTTGCGGTCATTCAGGTGCTTATCTAAGAGTATCTTGAAGCTATCAATGCTCCCCGCTGAGACCACCGCCTGTGGAAGGGAATTCCACATCCTTGCCACTCTCACAGTAAAGAACCCTCTACGTAGTTTAAGGTTAAACCACTTTTCTTCTAATTTTAATGAGTGGCCATGAGGTCTTGTTAAACTCCCTTCTGCGAAAAAGTTTTATCTCCATTGTGGGGTCACCAGTACGGTATTTGTATACTGAAATCATATCCCCTCTCAAGCGTCTCTTCTCCAGAAAGAATAAGTTCAGTGCTCGCAACCTTTCCTCATAACTAATATCCTCCAAACCCTTTATTAGCTTTGTTGCCCTTCCTTGTACTCGCTCCATTTCCAGTACATCCCTCCTGAGGACTGGTGCCCAGAACTGGACAGCATACTCTAGGTGCGGCCGGACCAGAGTCTTGTAGAGTGGGAGAATTATCGTTTTGTCTCTGGAGTTGATCCCCTTTTTAATGCATTTCAATATTCTGTTTGCTTTGTTAGCAGCTACTTGACATTGCATGCCATTACTGAGCCCATCATCTACTAGGACCCCCAGGTCCTTTTCCATCCTAGATTCCCCCAGAGGTTCTCCCCCAGTGTATAGATTGCATTCATATTTTTGCCACCCAAAAGCATTATTTTACATTTTTCTACATTGAACCTCATTTGCCATGTAGTTGCCCATCCCAATAATTTGTTCGGATCTTTTTGCAAGGTTTCCACATCCTGCGGAGAAGTTATTGCCCTTCTTAGCTTAGTATCGTCGGCAAATACAAAGATTGAATGAACTGTTTACCCCATCCTCCATGTCGTTTATGAACAAATTAGATAGGATTGGTCCCAGCACAGAACCCTGGGGGACCCCACTACCCACCTCTGACCATTCCGAGTACTCCCCATTTATCACCACCCTCTGAACTCCCCCTTGAAGCCAGTTTTCAATCCATGTACTCACCCTATGGTCCATGCCAACGGACCTTACTTTGTACAGTAAACTTTTATGAGGAACTGTGTACATGCTTTTGCAAAATCCAGATACACCACGTCTACGGGCCTTCCTTTATCTAGATGGCAACACACCTCCTCATGGAAGGTTAGTAGATTGGTTTGGCAAGAACGATTCTTCATGAATCCATACTGATTACTGCTAATAATACCGTTCTCATTACTAAAATCTTGTATATAGTCACTTATCATCCCCTCCAAGAGTTTACATACTATTGATGTTAGGATAACTGGTCTAATTCCCAGGGATGTATTTTGGGCCATTTTTAAAATTATATTAAATTCTACTCTAAGTAATTTCGGCAGCCAAAAAAACAAAAACAAAACAAAACAAAACAAAACAAAAAAAAAAAAAAGACACACACCACTAAACTCTGGTCTATTCTATTCCACTATGTATTCTTAAAAGTCCCACATGTGTTGCATTTATTCTCCATGGTCCAACTGTTTGTAGGCCCACTCTTTCTCACTACTGAGATGCGTAGTATGTATAGAGCAGAGCACATAAATGCAACATGAAATGCTCATCCTAAACAAAAAAAAGAGAGGTTCCAGGTCCTGTAAGTCAGGCCCCCACAGCATCTTCTTGCCTATGCCCTTGCACATCCTTTGACATCAAGTACAATGCAAGGTCCATAGCTGGGCAATGAATGTGTGAACATGGAGGAACAGTCCACTGCTGGAAGGTGGGGGAGTGTAAAACAAGTAGCACAGGCGCCATTTAAGTGTAGCTGTATTAGTACAAATTAAATAGGAAATCAGAACTACTAAGTGTAGTTGTATAACAGGCATGTACAGTAGCTAGAGCAGTGTGTGTGTGTGTGTGTGTGTGTGTGTGTGTGTGTGTGTGGGGGCAACACACTCCGGGAGGGTCCATGAGGGACGCTGTCATCTGTCAGAGTGGGTTGGTGGGCGGGCGGCACCGCTTGATTCCGGCACTTCCTAGTCTGTGGGATGCGTTGGCAAGACGATGACGACTTCACTTCCTAGATGCAGCGCGAAGACTACAGTTAAACATGAACTCTAGTCTATGAGCCAATTTTCTCCTTTTATTATCTTTTAACAATTTATAAGAGCTGGTTCCTATGTACCTAAAGATTATTTGTATATACAATGCCCATCTTGAGCCAATACCCATCCCCTCTGAGCAGAGGAGTGTGCCAGCTGTTAAAAGGAGTGGAGCACCAAGTTAATAAAAATGCTGTTTGCGACAATCTAGAAATAAACAAGAATTTAAAAACTTTGCAGTGCAGGGGCACCCCCACCACCACATCTGTCCTCCCCAGAGATGGGCTTTAATGGAAAATGAATGGATCTCTCCCATTTTCATTTTGCAAGGCATTACCACGTTTGTGCAATGCTAGTAAGTTCATTAAAAGAAAAAAAAAAGAAAAAAAAGAGTCAAAAAACAAACACAGGAAACGCTAATTGGCTGGCTGTCTAGCTGACCCTCTTGCTTCAGCACCTCCAGTCACTGATCAGAAACAAGGAAGTGGATAACAACTGACATTCTCAGGCCTTCCCCTGCCTGCATCCTTATCTCAGGTCAGGAAACTCAAAGTAATAAAAATCAGTGGTCAGCATAACAGCCAGGCAAGTAGCTAAAGGTGGTGGTTTGCAATGGCAAACCTTTGTTTTCCTTGTAGCAGGTTTTCTTAAAAGGGAGAAACAGATGTAAAAAAGAAAAATCAATCAATTATTCTGGTATCTATAACACTACCTATTAGATAAGGGGTTTCAAACTCAATTTCATTGTGGGGCACATAAACAGTACGATTGCCCTCAAAGGTCCGGTTGTATCTTGGGTGTGTTATGTACAGAGCTCAAGAGTGAGAGCGGTGCACAGGAGGGCAGAGCTCAGGAGTGAGAGTGGTGTACAGGAGGGCAGAGCTCAGGAGTGAGAGCGGTGCACAGGAGGGCAGAGCTCAGGAGTGAGAGCGGTGTACAGGAGGGCAGAGCTCAGGAGTGAGAGCGGTGCACAGGAGGGCAGAGCTCAGGAGTGAGAGCGGTGCACAGGAGGGCAGAGCTCAGGAGTGAGAGCGGTGCACAGGAGGGCAGAGCTCAGGAGTGAGAGCAGTGTACAGGAGGGCAGAGCTCAGGTGTGAGAGGTGTACAGGAGGGCAGAGCTCAGGAGTGAGAGGTGTACAGAGGGCAGAGCTCAGGAGCATGCTGTGCATAGATTACAGCAGTGGTTTTCAACCTCAGTCCTCAAGTACCCCCAACAGCCAATGTTTTGGGAACTTCCCTTAGATAAAATAGCTCTTATCAATACCATGTCATTGATATTGATTTAAAGCAGCTGTACAAAGTAAAGGAAAACCTGAAAACATGGCCCATTGGAGGTATTTGAGGCTTGTGGTTGAGAACCACTGGATTACAGGGTGCAGGAGTGTGTTATGTACAGAGTTCAGGGGAGTGCCAAGTACAGATTGCAGGGTGTAGGGGTGTGCTATGCATAATGTGCAACCCCAACCCCCCCCCCCCCCGAAGCTTCCCCGCAACTCCCTCTCCTACCTTGCCTGGCTCTAGTAGCTCCCTGTGTAGGCGGCTCTGCTTCACCTTCCAAGAAGCGGGAGCAGAGGATGAGAGCTGGCGGAAAGAACTGGGTGCACGGGCCACATGGCAAGGCTTGGATGGCCAGATTCCGGCTTCGTTAGAGGGAAGGCTCAGCACCAGCCAATCTGCCTTCATCCTGACTCTAGCTAGACTACCATAAAAATGCAAGCGTGTGACAATTAAGATATGGCATATTTCAAAAAGCTATTTTAATTAACAATCTCTCCAATGCCTTATTATGAATCCAACAAGACTTTGGTATTACACCAGCAGAACCTATTCAGACGTTTATTGGGTCATCATGTGGGGGTGATGCTACCCTCATACCCACTATATGATGTCTGGTTGTACTGTGCCTAATGCTTTTGATAAGCCTTCATTCTTTAAAACGTTACCAAGCAAACTAGTGAATTAGCAGACTGGTGTGTGTGTTTTCCCAACACAGTCAACACATGTATAAATGTTGATATGTCAAAGATGGGCCATTAAGTGTCTATTCACACTTGTACAACTTGTGCATCCATGTTTTTCCATGATAACTGTTCATATATGTGCGACTTAAAGTTGCAGCGACTTCATGCACTACTTTGGTCTGACTTTTATACAATAGACTGCAAGGTTAACCCTCAAAAGTTGCATGAAAGTCGTACCTTAATGTTTTACATGCAACAAGTTGTGTAATAGTTGTCCATTATCTTTGATCAAAGCCAAAGTCGCTTCCAAGTCCTAACCATCCAAAGTTGCGTCAAAGTTGCACTCCAAAGTCAAGCCAATTTGGAGTTCTAAGTGTGAATGGAGGTACTTGGGCCTCAGACATTGCACTTTGGGTTGTACATAGGGTAGTGTGCAACATTTTGGGGACCCAAAGCAACACTGGAGGATCAAAACTCTAAAACAAATAGGTTTAAACTGATAGATTCTGCTGTTAATTATTTTCCAGTGCTGCAAAGTCTCAGTACTCTTACAATGTTCTCTTTGATGAAGGTTTTTGAATGTGCTTGAAGTTCTTTAAAGCCTATTGCTGAAGAAAATAGAAATCCTTTCTTGCAGTGGGCCTGCACCCTCAATGCATTAGTTAAATGCGCAATTATGTCTGGGGTACCAGAAAAGCATTTTTACTTACCCAAACCCTCCTCCCGGAGCAGCCTACAAAGGGATGTAGGTGCTCCCCTGTAATCCGGCCTGGGGACTGTCCCTCACATCCAGTGCTGTATTATGGGCACTGCATTGTACTTGCTGGAGTAAGAGGAACTTGGACTGCAAGAGGGGAGGAGGTTATGGACACCGGTCTTAAAGCCAGGGAAGCAGCCTGCCTTTTCTTGCCACCAAATATTTAACACTTGTAGTTAAGTGTGGGGTCACCTCACTGCAAAGAAGGATATTCTTTTTCCTTGCAGTTCAACTTTAACCACTTGAGCTCCATGATTTACCCCCTTCATGACCAAAGCATTTGTTTGATATTCAGCAGTGCACTAATTTAACTGGCAATTGCATGGTCATGCAATATTGTACCCAAATGAAACTTCTATAATTTTTTTCCCCACAGATAGAGCTTTCTTTTGGTGACATTTCATCACCTCTGGGTTTTTTTTGACATAACTGGGAAAAAAAACAAACAAAAAAAATGTAAATACCGGTATAATCTTCATATATTTAGGCCAACACATATTCTGCTACATGTCTGGCATAAAAAAAAAAAAAATCTACAAACTATGCTATATACAGTATATACTGAAATGTACACAGCTATGACACTATACTAGTAATGGCGGTGATCAGCGACTCATAATGGATAAGGATAATGTGGTGGGCAATCTGACACTTGCAAAACACAGAAATCTGTGCGATTGGCCACAGAGAATCAGCTGGCTTTAACAATAATCAATGGCTGACATCAACTGCCAAACTCGTGCTGTGTCCAGTCACAGCACAGGTTGGCAGGGGGCGCATGCCTGCGTTTCCTGAATTCGGAAGAAAGGCCGTGGCATACAGGTATGTCACCCGGCCTGGAGATGCTGCCCACAGCATAACTACACAACACACCTTACGATTACATTACATCTCTCTATATAAAATCTACAGTATATGTTTAAACAAAGAAATGTATATATGCATACATATACACACACACACACACACACACACACACACACACACACACAGTAAAATGAATGGAGATGTCCATGCCCGCATTAAAATTTTTGTATGACCGAATAGAGCAGCAGGTCACAACGAATAATTTGTTGCCAATAATCTTTTACCAATTTGTCATCAGTAATGGCATCCAAAGAAAGGCTTTTGCTCTCTAGACGGCTCTTCCTTGGCCCTGTACCTGATTTAGATTAGTAAGTAGGCCATATTTCCCCTGACATCGAGCATTGCCAAGCTTGTATTCGTGTTTCAGATTCACAGCTGTTACATGATATGTTGTAAGAAACAAGATTGAAATACACAACACAGAGAACTATGTCAGGACCCGAACAATGATTTCCCCGCAGAACCGCATCAAACCATTCCATTCGTCTGATTAATCATTTCTCCTCTTCTCTCGAGCTTGTGGATTGGGTTAACTCTCTCGTCACCTTTACCAGCAGAACTTAAAAATAATTCTGCTTTATAATAGCGATGTCACTGCATATAGGCCTTGCTCTTTATAGCAGGGCTCGACAAATCCCAGGCGCCAGGACGCAATTTGTCGCCATGGTAACCTGGCACCTGGGATTGCCACCCAAATGCTTCCACACTTCCTGCGTGCCCCCTTGCCCATCTGCGGGCCTGGGACCAGTATAGCCAGTGCTGCAAGGAAGAGGGGAGAGAGGAGAGCAGAAAGACATCAGCTCTACTCCTTGTTGCTGACCCAAAAGTGATGTGTAGGACGTCACTTCCAAGTCTCCGTTGACAGTTTCCCTGGCCATCAAGGCCGGTAAAGTATGTAATGCAGTGCGATCTGCATTGCATTACATTCAGTGGAGCACAGGGGAGACATTATGTCTCATTAAAAGGAGAACCTGTCCCCACTCGGGGCTCTAAACTGGTATATCTAAATGGGCACACAATGTCCCTAGCTTGGATGATGAAAGTTGTGAAGAAATACGGGAATGCGCCTTTTTACAACTGGATTCCGTAAGGGAAAGTTTGATTCAGTACAAACTTCTACACAGAATCGATCTCACGCCTGCACGTTTACACAGAATATATCCCTCTGTTCCTGCGGAGTGTTGACGGTGTGCGGGGGACTTAGCAGACTTTATCCATATCTTTTGGCAATACCCTTACATTCAAACTTTTTGAGAAGCGGTGGTCTCGGTCATACACTCTGACCACTATTCATGTGCCCCATACAGTGGAGGTTTGCTGGATTTGGTGGACACTCTGGCTCATCTTCGGGCCTCCAAAACGCTGATAGGATTATTGTTCTACGCAAGGAAAATTATTATTCTTCAGTGGAAATCCGCATCTGCTCCAACCCCTACCTGGTGGAAAATGTTAATGTTAATTTACCTCTGTATAAGGCCACCTATTTGGTGAGAGGATGCCCTAAAACATTCCACAAGGTTTGAGACATTTGGGTAGAGGACCTGTCTACCAATACAGACCCCGAATCTCTTAATTTGTGGATTACCTTACAATCGACTAGGTGAACAGGTATACGTAGTTGAACCCCCACCCAATCCACATGTCTAAGAGTTGTGACTTCCTTCTTTGTTAACCACTTGCTTCCTGGGCACTTAAACCCCCCTCCTACACTCTTTGAACGACACTTGCGCGGTCATGCAACACTGTACCCATATAAAATATTTATAATTTTTTTCCCCACAAATAGAGCTTTTTTTGGTGGTATTTGATCAACTCTGGGTTTATTTTTTGATTAAAAAAAAAAAAAAAATGAATAAGATTGAAGATTTTGAAAGAAAAAAAAAAAAAAAATACAAAACACAGTTTTATATTATGTTATAAAATTTTGCTAACAGGTAATTTTTCTCCTTCATTGATGTACGCTGATGAGGCTGCACTGATGGGCACTGATAAAGGCAGCACGGATGGCACTGGCAGGTGGCACAGATGAAGTGGCTGTGCCTCTTCCGGACCGATGGCCCTTACACAGAGGTGATTACTGATCTCCTGTAACACCACGTGATCAGCTGTCATTGGCAGACAGCTGATCACGTGGTAAGGGGCTGGGACTGGCCCCTTACTCCAATCTGTGATCACCCGAGTCTCACTCACTCTGGGATCACAGGTTGCGCGGGGAGCGTGCAAAGGGAAGGATATCTATTGATGTGGGGGAGAGGGAACCTGTCACCAAAAAAATAAATCGCATAAAAATGGAACTAAAAGAAAAAAAAATGAATACTTTTTTTTTTTAATTATAAAAAAATTACAATTACACCTAAGCACATACAATCCTCCCCCCCCCCCCCCCCCCCCAACGTAATACCGCAAGCCATAAAAAGTTGGGACTACTACTATTATATTCTCTAGGGTGTTCGATTTTGGAAAATATATAATGTTTTGGGGGTTTTATGTAATCTTCAGGCCTAAAATGATTTTTTAACCGCTTCAGCCCCGGAAGATTTAACCCCCTTCCTGACCAGAACGCTTTTTGCAATTCGGCACTGCGTCGCTTTAACTGACAATTGTGCGGTCGTGCGACGTGTCTCCCAAACAAAATTGACGTCCTTTTTTCCCCACAAATAGAGCTTTCTTTTGGTGGTATTTGATTGTCTCTGCGATTTTGATTTTTTGCGCTATAAACAAAATAAGAGCGACAATTTTGAAAAAAAAAAAACGCATTATTTTGTACATTTTGCTATAATAAATATCCCCCAAAAATATATATAAAAAAAAAAAAAAAAATTTTTTTTTTCCTCAGTTTAGGCCGATCGTATTCTTCTGCATATTTTTGGAAAAAAAAAAAAAAAAAAATCGCAATAAGCGTTTATTGATTGGTTTGCGCAAAAGCTATAGCATTTACAAAATAGGGGATAGTTTTATGGCATTTTTATTAATTTTTTTTTTTTCTTTACCAGTAATGGCGGCGATCAGCGATTTTTATTGTGACTGCGACATTATGGCGGACATGTCGGACATTTTTGACACATTTATACAGCAATCAGTGCTATAAAAATGCACCGATTCCTGTGTAAATGACACTGGCAGTGAAGGGGTTAACCACTAGGGGGCAGGGAGGGGTTAAGTCAGTACTAGAGAGTGATTACTAACTGTAGGGGGGATGGGCTAGCAGTGTCACTACACTGATCACTGCTCCCGATGACAGGGAGCAGAGATCAGTGACACTGTCACTAGGCAGAATGGGGAGATGCTGTTTACATCAGCATCTCCCTATTCGTCCTCTCTGTGAGGCGATCGCGGGTATCCCTGCGGCGATAGAGTCCGCGGGACCCACGACCCGACTCACGGAGCTCCCGGCCAGCACGCGCGCCGCCAGCGGCGCAGACGCAATGGCACGGCGGGTAATTCAAATGGACGTACCTGTAAGTCCATTTGCCCAGCCGTGCCATTCTGCCGACGTACATCGGCATGCGCTGGTCGGGAACTGGTTAAACAAGGAGTGCTGAAAAGTCTGTGACAGCAAAAGGGTTAAAGCAGTGGTCATCAACCCTGTCCTCAGGGCCCACTAACAGGCCAGGCTTGCAAGATAACTGAAATACATCACAGGTGATATCATTTGCTGCTCAGTAATTGCAGTATTCTAGTCTGCATCTCCCCTAAGGTAATACATAAACCTGGCCTGTTAGTGGGCCCTGAGGACAGGGTTGATGACCACTGGGTTAAAGGATAAGTGCTTTGTTGGTTAAAAAAAACTGGCTCCTAACTTTTTTAGCTGGCTCCTAGATTCAACGCCAATTTGTCAAGCCCTGCTTTATAGGATGCATTGGATTCTTTACTCCATACTCATACTCTAATGCTGGCCATACACTATACAGAAAATCGGGCGAACACATTTTCGAAAAACGAACGTTCGACCGTGACCGCAAACGATCGTGCCATCATGTAATGACTGATAAATTGTTCAGTGGACATGAATAAATAATTTTTTGTTCGTTTTTTTACATATACCTAGTGCAGACAGTTCGGACGGGAAACACATTAACCTTGCAATTTATCGTACGTTCGGCAGAAATTTTCCAAACTTCCCGTTCGTTTTTTTCCCACAAAAACGTCACAAACGATTATCGATTTGTGCCCATTAACTTGCCGAAAAACGAATGAAGTGTCTATACGAACGATTTTTCGGCCGATTTTTCCTATAGTGTATGGCCAGCATTAGACCTCTCTGCTGCCTTCGACACAGTTGACCACCTGCTCCTCCTCAGCAAACTACACTACACTCCCTTGGCCTTTGTGATTCTGCTTTATCCTGGTTCTCCTCCTACCTTTCTCAGCGCACTTTCAGTGTCCCCTACAACTCCATCTACACCGCTCCTCTTCCTCTCTCTGTTGGGGTACCCCAAGGCTCCGTCCTTGGGCCCCTTCTATTCTCACTCTATACCTCTTCCCTGGGCCAGTTAAAAACCTCCCATGGCTTCCAATACCACCCAGATCCATCTCTCCACTCCTCAACTCACCCCCTCGATCTCCTCATGGATCTCAAACTTACTGAATGTCATACCACTTTCTCAAACTCAAACTTCTAAAATTGAGCTTGTTATATTTCCTCCTTCCCTGTCTCTCCACCCCCCCTCATGACTTTACCATTAAGATCCACAGCACAACCATTGGTCCCTCCACACATGCCAGGGTCCTGGGTGTAATCTTTGACTCTGACCTCTCCTTCAGCCCCCACAACCAATAACTGGGTAAATCCTGCCGCCTTAGCCTCCGCAACATCTCCAGAATTCAACCCTTCCTGACTAATGACACCACAAAGCAACTTATTCACTCCTTGATTATTTCCCGCCTCGACTACTGCAACTCTCTCCTTAATGGCCTACCCTTACGCAGGCTATCCCCTTTCAGTCTATTATGAATGCTGCCGCTAGATTAATACACCTCACTAACTGATCCATGACTGCTGCCCCTCTCTGCCAATCCCTTCACTGGCTACCCCTACCCCACCATAGAAAATTCAAAATGCTAACCACAATATACAAGGCCATCCACAACATCGCCCCCCAGCTACATCACCAACTTCATCTGCAGATATTGCCCAAATCGTCCCCTCTAGCTCCCTTGTTATCACCTCTCATGGTCGCCTTCAGGACTTCTCCAGAGCCTCTCCCATCCTCTGGAACTCCCTGCCACGGTATATCCATTCAGCCTCTAACCTGTCCACCTTTAGGAGATCCCTGAAAACTCACTTATTCAGGGAAGCCTATCCCACACTCACCTAACAACTGTCCCCAAGCCATCCCCATCAAATCATTCCCCGCATCTATTAACTTTGGTACCACCACCCCCTCCCTTTAGAATGTAAGCTACGAACAGGGTCTCCTGTCCCTTCTGTATTGAACTGTACTGTAATTGTGCTGTCCCCCCTCTACATTGTAAAGCTCTGTGTAAACTGTTGGCGCTATATAAATTGTGTATGATATTATTATTATTAATTCTGAGCCTCATGATATGAGGTGCCTAAGGCTCCATGCACACTGGACGCTAAAATAAATGTTATAAAAACTCCAGTAGCTTTGCAGTGAGTCTTTCAACGTTTTTGCAATAGCGTTCATTAGCGTTTTTCAGCAATTTTTTTTTTTTTTAAATGGATCAAAACGCTGGTGAGCCACGTTTTTGAGCGTTTATCTGCATTTTTTGGAGGTAAAAAAAAAACTGCACTTTGAACTAGATTTTCGGGCATTCAGAAAAAAGCCCATAAACTCCACTGCTCATTAAAGCTGAAAAAGTCCATGTGTGCATGGACACATGGGCTAACATAGAATGGAGTTTATGGTCTTAAAAAAAAAAATAAAAATAAAAAATAAAAAAACGCCCAAAACTTCAATAAACTGTAGTTTAGCAGCTCCAGTGTGCATGGAGCCTAAAGCCTCGTACACGCAATCTGATTGTTTGCCAACCGAGCGTCTGATTTTTGTCCAAAGGGCATGTGCCAGGAACTTGTCTTGCATACCAACGGTACACAATTGTCATGCAAACAAGAACGTAGTGACGTACTACGAGGAATTTCAGCTCTTGAGCGCCATCCTTTGGGCCCCTTCTACTAATTTTGTATTTGGTGAGCATTGATTCTGAGCATGCTTGTTTGTACTTTCGACTTTTGTGTGACGGAAATTTACTAGCATGTCATCCAGCATTGTTGTCCAACTTTCTGCCAACAAATTGTCAAAAGGAGCATACCAAGGATCAGATTTTAGGCCAACAGTCTGTCAACAGACAATCCCCTGTCAACAATCTGATCGTGTGTACGAAGCTTTAATGATGTCCTCCGCTACTAGCAGTCAGTCATCTTCTCCCTTTCATTCTGTAGCCTGTTTTAGGCCTACACACACAGGCCTATATGTACCCAGATTATTAAATAATCAGTAGATAGGTACACACATCCCTCTTACATAATTGTATTCTACATAAAAAAAAAAAAAAAAAGGACTTTTAAAAAGGATCAAAAAGGTATCGATACCTAGAAGGTTGCTTTCACACTGTCCTGTTGAAAAACATGGTGGAGCAGCAATACACTACCACTTTTGAGAAAATCTCAACTTCAGGAGTGAGAACTGTGGCCAATAAAATTAAGGTGCATGTGGCACAACCCGTTTATGGCCAGTATGTTATGGGAAATCCCTGGGCCAGCAGAAAGAACACTAAAAAGGAGTTCAATTCAGGCAACAGCCATAGGATCTTCCTGGAGGAGGGGGGGGGGGGGGGGGGGGGTTACATTTATTAGGGAACAAATTTGAAAACTGGGCCATGGTGACTTGGTTGTGGTCCTGGAACCCAAACTTTGGGGCTTGTGCATACAGTGGGGAAAATAGTTTGCTCTCCAACAGAGTTTGTAAATTTGCCCACTTAAAGAAATGAAGGGTCTATCATTTTTTTTATCATAGGTGTATTTTAAAATGATAGAGACAGAATATGAAACCCAAAGCCAGAAAAAACACATGATACAAATGTAATAAAATTAAGTTGCAGTTCAGTGAGTAAAATAAGTATTTGATCGCCAAGCAAAACATGACTTGGTACTTGGTGGAGAAACCCTTGTCGGCAAGCACAAAAGGTAAGACATTTCTTGTAGTTGGTGACCAGGTTTGCACACATCTCAGGAGGGATTTTTGGTCCACTCTTTACAAATCTTCTCTAAATCCTTAAGGTTTCTTGGCTGTCGCTTGGCAACTCGAGTTTCAGCTCCCTCCATACATTTTCTACAGGATTAAGGTCTGGAGACTGGCTAGGCCACTCCATGACCTTAATGCGCTTTCTCTTGAGCCACTCCTTTGTTGCCTTGACGGTATGTTTTGGGTCATTTTGTCATGCTGGAAGACCCATCTTCAGTTCGGTGTTCTGAGGGAAGAAGGTTCTCATCCAAGATTTTACAATATATGGTCCCTGTCCATTGGCACCTCAATGCAGCAAAGTCTGCCTGTACCTTTATCAGAGAAACAGCCTCCAAGCATCATGTTTCCACCTCTGTGCTCAACTGTAGGGATGGTGCTCTTCGGGTCATAGTCAGCATTGTCGTGAATCTGCAGTAATGTTTTATGCGCTGACTATCTGCTTACCTTTCAGGTCTGTGCCTCAGCCTTAAGAGAGCCTGCCCCCACACCTGGGCGTTTAAGTATGAGCTCTCAGCATGGCTCCATCCCAACCTCTCAACAGGAAACAGTATTTAACCCGCGCACTAAAAGCCAGCTTTGCCAAGCAAAATTAGGCCTCTGGTGTGGTGTCCTGCTGTATGTTTATCTCGGACTTCCGTGTACCGACCCTGGCATGTTCTTCTGACCATTCCTGTCCGCCAGTGACCCCAACCTTGGAGTGTCCCTCTGACCATCCCCATCTGGTAGTTGCCCCAGCTTGTTCTCATGACTATCCTGTGTTTAACCCTGAACTGCTGCTTCTGCTCTGTCCACCAGAGCCAGTCTGTGAGTATGAACTGAGAGACCCCAGGGGCCGTGACCTGGAGTCAGCTGCAGCCAAATTCATCCTCAACATCAGAGGCTCTGGTGAAAACCTACTGGCTCTTTGACTCCGTGGGGAATCTTACACTCTAGCTTCTTGTTGGTCCATGTCAGTGTTCAGCTGGAGCCACTTTCCTTAACCACCCGGAGCTCCATTCCCAGCAGTCAGCTGAAAGGTCCACAACCTTAGCGGTGTGCTCCTAACCCAAACAATGTGCATCTGTCACCTGGCCTCAGTTGACCTGACAAGCACTTTTATTCCTCCAAACACAGCGAGTCGTAGTAATGCCAAAGACCTTAATTTTGGTCTCATCCGACCACAGCACTTGCTCCCAATCCTTCTCTGAATCATTTAGATGTTCATTGGCAAACTTCAGACAGGCCTGTACATGTGCCTTCTTGAGGAGGGGGTCCTCGTGGGCGCTGCAGAATTTCAATCTATGGTGGCGTGTTGTGTTACCAATGGTTTGTTTGGTGACTGTGGTCCAAACTGCCTTGAGATCATTCACAAGCTCCTCCCATGTAGTTTTGGGCTGATCCCTCACGTTTCTCATGATCATCCTTACCCCATGAAGCAAAATCTTGCATGGAGCTTCAGACCAAGGGCAATTGATGGTTATTTTGTACTTCTTCCATTTGAGAATAATCTCTGCAACAGTTGTCTCCTTCTCACCAAGCTTCCTGCTGATGGTCTTGCATCCCATTCCAGCCTTGTGCGGGTCTACCGTCTTGTCCCCAGCGTCCTTTGACAGCCCTTTGGTCTTGCCATGATGGTGAGGTTTGAATGGAGAAAGATTCTGTGGACATGTGTCTTTTATACACATAACAAGTTGTCGTTAGGAGCAACTTCTTAAATTGACAGTGTACCACATGAGCACACACTGTAGCCAGTCTGGAAGAGCCAGTATTATTGTTGGTTGGTAGGGGATCAAATACTTATTTTACTCACTGAACTGCAACCTAAATTTAGAATATTTGTATCATGTGTTTTATGGATTTTTGGTTGTTATTATGTCTCTATCATTTAAAAGACACCTATGATAAAAATCAAAGACCTTTAATTTCTTTGTAAGTGGGAGAACTCACAAAATCTGCAGGGGTTCAAAATTATTTTCCCCACTGTATGGTGGACTGTCACTGCAATTATAATCTAATTCCATGTTTACTTCCCACTTTAACACCGGAATCCTGGTGGATTCACAGCACGCAATGGAAAAGAAGTGCAGGAATGCCGATTCAGTACCATCTCACAGCTCCCGTTTAAAGATTAAGTTCACCTTTTCCAGAAAATAGCCCACTCAGTCAAGAGGCCTGGAATAGATATTAAAAAAAAAAACAAACACACACACACACAGTAAAACAGGTTTTACATCCTTGCAACATGACGGGATGTAAGAATTGCTAACTTGGAGTTCTTGCCTAGGCTTGCAAATGGCCTACAGTTACGACAATAAAATTAAACGTTTCACACAGCTGTACAGTTTTGGTTTTTTTTTCTCTATCTGCTGGTGCACCTTGACTGTGCAGGCTAAAATTGAACCTTTCAACCAGGCTACCTATTCTTAAAAACTTTAAAAATGATAAGTCCAGCCTGAGCTTGTTTGGCTGGGCTTCTCCTACGGGTCACAGGAGTGCAATTCGTTTTGCATTCCTGTGACCCGTTTTCATCAGAAGTCTGCTCTCTGTTAACGTCACTCGAATCAATCCAGGCAATGTGTCATCCCAACTTAGGAAGTCTGGATCTGCCAGTTGCCTGGACTGATGGCAGTCTCAGCCTCTCAGCGCGCTGCTGAGACGGCCAATCCCCACCCCTCCACAGCTCAGCACTCCAGTGAGGGTGGAGGAACAGAGCAGCTCTCTGCTTGGGGAGGTGAGAGAACCGAGCCATTGGCGATGTTCGGTGGCTCGGTTCTCAGTGCAGAGGTGCTGGGGGACAAATGCAGCATCGGACCGATGCTGCATCCACCTAGGTAATTATGAATCTAAAAAAAAAAAAAACACAACAAACGCCATTTATTTTCAAATGTCATAACAGCACTTTGGTTGTATTGTGGTCAGATTCTTAAAGGCTTTACTTTGACCGCCGGCCATGGGAAAATGCAAAAACCGATCGCAAAAACGTTCAGGATAGGAATGTTTTGGCCGCCGGACACAAAACGTGGCAAAATTGTGGTAAAAAAAATATTCCTATCCTGAATGTAGTTGTTCCACATTCGAGAAAGGGCGCTTGAGGGAAGTTGAACCTCAACTAACCGCAGCAGCTCTTAAAGCCTAGGTGTACATGAACAAATGGGCTCTTATGGAGTTGCATTTAGGAGCTGTGGTAAAAAAAAAATAAATTAAAAAAAAGAAAAGAAAAAAAAAAAAAAAACCACACACACCTAAAGCTCCTAAACTCAAGTTTAGGAGCTGTAATGTACATGAGCCCTAAGAGCATTATCTCACTCTGTATTCGCTCCCAACAGCGAGTTGGAAGTCTAATAAAACATAGACTACTTTCTCTTACAACCTGACCAGAAGAGTGGCCTTGTTATGAAATTTACCCAGCCTTACTACCACCATTAGGCCCCTTTCACACGATAGGCCCGGATCCGCCTGTCCGTTTTTCAGGCGGATCAGAGCGGGCCATCCATTGACTTGTATGGGCAGGCGAATGTCAGCTGAGAGGTGTCCGTTGACAATCCCCTGCCATCCGATCCAACAAGATCCGCTGCAAACAGACGGATGGCGATACCTGCAGATCGGATCACATGGAAACAGACATGCTGTCCATTTTCATCCGATCTTCCCATAGACATCAGCGGGCTCTAACAGGTCTGTCCCTGTACAGTGAGCGAAGACGGACCTGTCATCCACCGGCTCAGCAGGTAACAACGGATCAATCTCCCGCTGAGCGAATCGGCCCCATGTGAAAAGGGGCTTTACGGAGATAAAAAAAAAAAAAAAACACACACCACACACACACCAGCAGATAGGAGGATGTGCATTAGACAGCGCAGATCACAGGAAAAACACAAAGCCCATCAGAGCGCCTCTGTGCCTTGTGATCGCTGGGATGGCCACTCACAGCGATCACAAAAGGTAAAAACTGCCTCCTCTTCCTCTCACAATGAAAAGGATTTAATAAGTGAAGGGGTCACAGTGAGCAGCAGATACTGTAGGTGGAGGGGGTTTGACAATTTGATTTTGGGATCATTTTAATCATTTTAAATTAATGGGGATTGAGGATTATACTCTGTCCAATTATCTAACTGTGTAGTGATCTGTATATTAATACCTTCTGCACATTAAAAGCTTCATCTTCAGTGTATGTGACCTGTATATAGGTAATTACTACTTCACGTAAGTCGAATCAAAAAGAAAAAAAGAAAAAAAAAAAAAAAAAAAAACACCCTCACACACCACGATTTGTCAAACCAAATAAGGACTAATGCCGCGTACACACGGTCGGACTTTTCATCTACAAAAGTCCGACAGCCTGTCCGACAGACTTGCGGCGGACTTGCGGCAGACTTTCTAACGAACAGACTTGCCTACACACGACCACACAAAAGTCCGACGGATTCGTACGTGATGACGTACACCGGACTAAAATAAGGAAGTTGATAGCCAGTAGCCAATAGCTGCCCTAGCGTGGGTTTTTGTCCGTAGGACTAGCATACAGACGAGCGGACTTCGGGGTCCGTCGTAGTTACGACGTAAAGATTTGAAGCATGTTTCAAATCTAAAGTACGTCGGATTTGAGGCTAAAAAAGTACGTTGAAAGTCCGGAGAAGCCCACACACGATCGGATTACCAGCCAGCTTTAGTCCGTCAGCGTCCGTTGGACTTTTGTAGCTGAAAAGTCCGACCGTGTGTACGCGGCATAAGTGTGCCATCTCACCATCACAGATTTTCGAATGCATGAAATCGTTATGGACAATACAGAAAGATCTTTTTTTCAGGTTTGTCTGACCTAGAGACTGTCATTCACTCTTCTGAATGGACAAAAGATGAACATGTCGTTACCACAACAGCAGATACAGAACAGACAACGGGAAGGCACCAGGAAATAGTTATTGTTTAATTAAATAAGTGAGTGCATATGCAATGTGCTCAATTGTGTAATTACTGTCCACACTTATTTATTTCAGGTACTTATATAGCGCCGTCAATTTACGCAGCGCTTTACATATACATTGTACATTCACATCAGTCCCTACCCTCAAAGATCTTACAATCTAAGGTCCCTAACACACATTCATACATACTAGGGACAATATAGACAGGATCCAACTAACCTACCAGCATACTTGTTATCATGTAATCATTGTCTGCACAATTACAGAGAGAAAAGGGGAAGAAAAGCATATTAGCTGCAGAAACCCTTAGAGAAGTTCTCCCTAATAAGTAGCAGGTTTATAGAACTAAACTAAAACGAGTACCGTGTGTGACTGTATTGTATTGTTGAGCATTAGGCCTCATGCACACGAGACGCTGTTAAACACACGTTCAGAGGCAGTTGGACACTTTTTTCAACTTCCCCTGAACTCATTCAATGTTATCCTATGTGTCCATGTACACAGTCTCGTTTGTTGGCGTTTTTAGGCAGTTGTGTTTAACCTCGTTTTTCCAGAAGCAAAAAAAGGGTTCATTAACTAATAACTAGCTTCCTGACACTAAGGCTTCATGCACACGAGATGCCGGTGCAAACTTTGCTGAACACGTGTTTTTAAAAGCTGAAAAAGGCGTTTAGAAATTGCATGCTGCGTTTAGTCACGTTTGCGTCTAGAAGCGTCTGCAGAGCAGAGAATGACATTTTGCGACCCAAATTTGAGGCCCCGTATCCCAGGGCCACTTGGAGCTAGGAACCCCAAATTTGGTATACAAACACAGACCACTACAACATATCCAAATTTGGGGTTCCTAGCACCAAGTGGACTCGAGAAACGGGGCCCCAAAGTTGGGTCGCAAAATGTCCAGCACTTCTGCAGCAGAGAATGACATTTTCTGACCTGACTTTGGGGCCTCATATCTCGGGGTCACTTGGTGCTAGGAACCCCACATTTGGTGTGCAAACACAGTGGAACTAGCACTACAACATATCCAAGCTGAGGTTCCTAGCACCAAGTGGTCCCGAGATATGGGGCCGCAAATTCGGGTCGCAAAATGTCAAGCACTTTTCTGCAGCAGAGAATGACATTTTGTGACCCGAATTTGGGGCACCGTATCTCGGGGCCACTTGGTGCTAGGAAGCCCAGCTTTGGATATGTTGTAGTGTTAGTTCCACTGTGTTAGCACACCAAATGTGGGGTTCCTAGCACCAAGTTACCCTGAGATATGGGGCCCCAAAATCAGAGAATGACATTTTGCAACCCAAATTTGGGGCCCCGTATCTCGGGGCCACTTGGTGCTAGGAACCCCAAATTTGGATATGTTGTTTTGGTCTGTGTTCCACTGTGTTTGTATACCAAATTTGGGGTTCCTAGCTCCAAGTGGCCCTGGGATACGGGGCCTCAAATTTGGGTCGCAAAATGTCATTCTCTGCTCTGCAGACGTTTCTAGACGCAAATGCGGTAAAACGCAACTAAACGCGGCATGCAAATGCGGCAAAACGGGCATTTCTAAACGCCGGTTTCAGCTTTTAAAAACACGTGTTCAGCAAAGTTTGCACTGGCATCTCGTGTGCATGAAACCTTAGTGTCAGGAAGCTAGTTATTAGTTAACTGGACCCCAATCCCCATTAGATTCATGGGTACGATGCCCGGCGGGTGTGGAGATGCGACTCGTTGTACATCTTGCGGCATGTATGCGTTCCTTGATTATCCGATCGAGGGCAAATGCTGCTGCGCAGTATACTTGTAACCCACAATAGGGATAAAACTTTTCTGCGAAAGAGCACTTTAAAAGACTCGTGGCCATTCACTAAAATTAGAAGAAAAGCGGTTTAACCTTAAATTGCATATAGCAGTGTTTCTCATCCTTTTTACCGTGGAGGAACCCTTGGCAAAAAGTCTGAGATCTCAGAGAACCCCTAAAAAAAAAAAAAATTCAGATCTACAGCTCTCAGAACATCGGATCTGATCAGCAAGCTGTAGATATAACCATGTTTATTGTAGAAATAGCATTAAATAATGGAATAAAAATTAGAACTCACCTGACACCAACACTATAGTGTGAACAGCGCACATAGAAATGAATTGTTTTCTTTATGTCCCTGCAGAGACCTGCTTTAGAACAAGCCCAAAATATTTTAAGCAAGTCAAATTCGCACATATGCTGTGAACAAGGCCTTACTGAACTTGAACAAAACTCCCAAATATTGTGATTGATAAATAGGGTAGCAGGCGACGGGAACAGTTAGGACTTGTTCACAATATTCATGCATAAGAATTGATGGAAGATGGTGCAGATTTGACCCGCATAGAATACTTTGGTCTTGTCCATGTCATGTGCAGAGACATGCATTTTCCTAACGTAGGTCTCTGCTAGGACATAAAGAAAATAACTGATTTATATGTGCCCTGTTCAGACCACAATGTTGGCATCATTTGAGTATTTTTTTCTGCAGAAAAATGCATACACATTGCATATTTCTGTGCAGAAAAATATGCACATGATACCAATGTTGATTTCAATGTACACTGACAGCGAGTACTGTCAATGTGCATTGACACCTGGTGCCTCCCCTATAGTTCCAGCTCCTCTGAACCCGTGAGGGTGGTACCAGGAGGAGTGCTGACAGTAGGAGCTCATGGCTGAATCTTGCAGGAGGCAAGATCCTGTGTATAGTAGTGACTGAATGCAGACTGCAGGGGCCTGTGGCTGGATGAGACTGAATCAGAATAGCATTATGTACAATTATGGCATACCATAAAACTATTATAATCTCACCTCTTGTTACATTCAGCCTGATCTAGCTGTGTGCCACAACTCTCTGCTCCCCTCCCCCCGCAGTCTGCAATCAGTGCTGTTACACACAGGATCTCATCTCCTGTTCTCTGCTCTTCCCTCCCCCAGCAATCTGCATTCACCCCTGACTTACACAGGAACTCAGCTTCTAATCTAGCCATGTACTCCTTTTCTCTGCTCCCCCCCCTCCACAGTGTGCATTACTGCTACCATTCAGACAGATCTCACCTTTTGATCTGGTGCTCCCTGCCTCCAGTCTTCATTCTCGGCTCCCATAGCTCCCCAAGCTCGGCTCCCCGCTGAATTTAGAACTCCCGCTCTCTGCCTTTCTCCTCACTCCGCCCTCTGAGTCGAAACTACAGAGAGGGCATCGGGTATCAATGCGCGCTGACAGTTCTCACTGTGAGCGCGCGTTGGGAACACTAAAAACATTGGGCGGATATACATCTGCCACAATGTTGAATTGGGGTGGAACCGCTGAGGACTTCTCGCGGAACCCTGGTTGAGAAACACTGGTGTAGAGGGTTCTTTACTGTAAGAATGTGGAATTCTTTCACAAGCGGTGGTTTCAGCGGGGAGCATCTATAATTTTTTTTTTTTACTATTAGATAAGCACCTGAACAACCACAACATACAGGGATATACAATGTAATACTGACATATAATCACACACATAGGTTGGACTTGATGGACTTGTGTCTTTTTTCAACCTCACCTACTATGTAACTATGTAGATAGGCACCTAAACATCCACAATATAAAGAGATATACAATGTAATATTGACATAAAAATGCACACACACATACGATGGACTCGTGTCTTTTTTCAACCTACCAACTATGTAACTGGCCACATTAAAAATGAGCTTGTGGCAAATGGAGGTCATCGGAAGCATTTGTTATCACAAAGAACATCTCAGCATGCTGAAAAAAAACCTCTTTGCATCATTGCTATTTCTATAGAGAAAAAGGGAACAATGCTTTTACTGCACTAATCATTAATCTATTAAACTGAGGAAAGTGTTGGTGACACAAGTCACATAAAAATAAGCAGATGTCTAAAAGGGATCATTCACACAGATGTAGAAGCCCATACAGCATGCACCCATTACTGAGCGCCTGTCAACGTCAGATGTGCAGGCGAGTCCATACAGCCTCTGCATCTCTATTGACTAACACAGGCTGCCTGCATGCGGCTCCTCACTGCTCCAGATGTTTAAATAAATCTTCTCTCACATGTATGGTTCTGTGTGAATGAGCTCTCTTTGTATGCAGGAGTTGTGTGATGAGAACAGCTACCTGTCCATGACCATTAATCATTCAACCATACACTACCCAACTACTGGAAGCTTTTTCAAATCTGTAACATGTTTGCTTTCTTAGTCTTAAGCTGGGCATTTACCAGTAGAATATCAAATATTTCTATGGAAATTCTCACAAATTGTTCTTTTGGGCATTTCATTTTGCCATTACCAAGTCAACTAAGTTCATTTGCAGGGTGGATAAAATTCAATAAAAAAAAAAAATATAATAATAATAATAATAATAATAATAATAATAATAATTTTATTTAAAAATATGATTTTTTTAAAAAAAAAATTTTAGAAAATTAATTTTAATAAAATGCTTTTGGAGTATAAAAATATCTAATGATAGTTTTTATTTAAGATACATTATTTATTCAGCATGAAATTGAGCATGAGGCTGTAAATTCAGCAATATTTACATTTTTGGTAAATTCCTTTAATGATGTGAAGCACTTCAAGCCGAGATAAAACAATAACATTGCCAGTGCATGTTAAGTAAATAAAATAATTTGAGTAGTTCTCCAAATGTGTGATTAATCTAAAATCGGTTCCGATATCGCTGTTTTACAAACCTGACTTATTATTATGTTTATTATTATAAATAGGAAACCTTCATTTTGTTTGCAAATATTAAAGATTATAAGTATCAGCAAGAATAAGTCCTAATATTTAAAGAGCACCTGTCATTTCAGATCCATCATGGCAGCGCCTGTTAGCGGGCATCCACTCACCTGCTGCCGCCACGTCCCTCACCTTGTCGTGTCACAAGCTTTTTTAGTAGTGATTTAAATCAGGATTTGGTTTAAATTAAATCCACCCTGTTAATTTGAAAGCCCTTATTCAGAACAGCTACACGAATAGAGTTTTTGATGTATTAAAACAGGTTTCTTTTGAGCCTAGAACATCCTGCTCCTTCAAATTTTCTTATCACTGTCAAAACTGATCACCGAATTGATTGCGTCAACTATTAGAAAGTTTTACGAAATTTCTGAAAATTCAAACGTGATAGCAAACTCTTTTGTGCCATTTGTACCTGCAAGTAAGCCTATAATAAAGATTATCTGTACGTAAACTGAATATTTCCTAAACATGCACCATTTAAGAAGTACTCCAGCGAGTAGCAGCCAGTGACGTCACAAACGTATGTGCTCTGAAGGAACGACATACCAGTGCTGTTCCTTCAGATCTCTGTGCCATGCCTGGGGCTCCCGCATGCATGTGCAGGAGTGACGTCATTGTGGCTCAGCCAGACGGCCGGAAGCCCACAAACTGGGAAGACCGGGTGAAAATGGAATCCCTGTCAGTGGTGACAGGAGGCCGCTGGAGGGATCCGTTCTAAAGTTAAAAGGGGTTGTAAAGGCAGAAGGTCTGTTATCTTCATGCATTCTATGCATGAAGATAAAATAACCTGCTGTGCAGCAGCCCCCCTCAGCCCCATCTAGATCCAGCGATGTTGCAGCAGTGTCTCGGCTGCCCAGGACTCCCCTCCTCATTGGCTGAGACAGCAGCACAGTGCCACTGGCTCCTGCTGCTGTCAAAGTCAGTCAGCCAGCCAATGAGAGAAAGGGGGTGGGGCCCGAGTCACGGTTCTGTGTTTGAATAGACACACAGAGCTGCATCTTGGATCTTGGCTCGGGTTCTCCTATAGCAAGCTGCTTGCTGTGAGGATACCCAACAGGAGGGAGGGGCCAGGAGCACCAAGGAGCAGGGATAGGCATGGACCAAGGCTGTGGCAGACATTTTCCAAAGTACAGACCTTAGTGAAGGACACCAAGGTACATTTCAAATTAAAACCATCGTAAAAAAAACAAAAAAAAACAAAAAACACACACACACACAAACAACACACTGTCTACTCTCTGGCCTAGTTCTACAAGTACAAATAAGTTTAAAATAACATTTATATAAAAAAAGACTGCTTGTGGTATGTATAATTATATATAAAGTAAGACCTTGGATTGCTTGTAATCCAAAGCACTTGTACATCAAAGCGAATTTCCCCATAAGAAATAATGGAAACTCAAAATGATTAGTTCCAGAACCATTTATTCATAAGTCCTTCAGTTTATAGTCCATATAAAAAGATTATAGCAATGTGATAGGTTGTGTAACCATAAAATGTCCATCCACAAATGGCAGCCTCCACAAGGGGATTAGAAGCAAAATCCAGCAGGAGCTACAGAGTATAAAAGAGAAGAGAGGCGCCTCTAAGTGTAGCAATATGGTTACATTTAATGAAGGTGCAACATTTAGCAACTTACATGGTTGATGAATAAAAGAGACACATCTAAGTATGCAGACATCCGGGGTAAAGCTGTCCACATAGACCATCCTTCTCAACGCTGTCAGTCTGCAATCGTAACCGGGAAGACTACCCTGCAGTAGAGCGATCTAAAAACTGTGGCTTGAACAGCTCGTGGGAGTACAGCATGGACGGGACAACGCCAATGGTGGTGCGCAGGAAGGTCTATGTGGATAGCTTTACCCCAGATGCCTACATACTTAGATGTGCCTCTTTTAATCATGAACCATGTGAGTTGCTAAATGTTGTACCTTCATTAAATGTAACCATATTGCTACACTAATGGCGCGTACGCACAACCGGACTTTCCGTCAGAAAAGGTCCGACGGAACAAATCCATCGGACATTCCGATCGTGTGTGGGCTTAGCGGGCCTTTTCTGTCGAAAAATCTGACAGACCTTAGAAATAGGACAGGTTTCAAATATTTCCGACGGACTCAATTCCTATCGAAAAAAACATTTGTCTGTATGCTAGTCCAACGGACCGAAAACGACGTAAGGGCAGCTATTGGCTACTGGTTATTGAACCTCCTTTTCTAGTCCGGTCATACGTCATCACGTTCGAAACGGTCGGACTTTGGTGGGATAGAGTGCAGGCAAGTCCGTTTCGTCGGAACTCCACCGAAAAGTCCATCGGAGTTCAGCCCGATGAGAAGTCCGCTCGTGTGTACGCGGCATTAGAGGCATCTCTCTTCTCTTTTATACTCAGTTGTGACTTGACACTACTTGTACACCCCTAAGTGAAAATGTCCAAATTGAGCCCAATTAGCCATTTTCCCTCCCCGGTGTCAAGTGACTCGTTTAGACATTAAATGGCTGTGTGTTGAGTTATTTTGAGGGGACAGCAAATTTACACTGTTATACAAGAAGCTGAAAAGATATAATAAAATATTTACAAAAATGTGAGGGATGTAATTATTTAAAATATATATATATATATATATATATATATATATATATATATATATATATATATATATATATATATATATATATATATATATATATATATATATATATATATATATATATATATATATATATATATATATATATATATATATATATATATATATATATATATATATATACACACACACACACACATACACACACATATACATACATACACACACACACACACACCTCAAATGCAGCCCCTCAGTCTGTGCCCATTAATGCCGACTCACCAGTGCCTGGATCACACAGCAGGCATCTCCCGCTGTGTCAAGGAGCTTGCGTCTGAATTGTTTGCCGGCGCTATAACAGAGTCCCGTCTCCTAGACCAGCTCCTCCTGTGATAGACGGAACACCAATCCAATTTTCCGGCATTAGAGAGCCGCCAAATGCTGGGAAATGTCTGTGTGATGTACACAAGAGGAGGAGGAGGGAGGGGAGGACTCTGCACTTGGATCGGCCCTGGGTGCCACAGCTCAAAGCAGTCCCAGGGCAGGCGGCCTACCTGTCCTGCTCCTCTGACCAACTCCCCGTAGCCCAAATGTGGAACCAGCGGCCACGGATCCTGCAAGGACCTCTGTGTACGGACACCTTGCCAATGCCTGGAACCCGAGGAGAATCGAGGCTGCTCTGTACAAAAACCACTACACAGGGCAGGCAAGTAAAAAATAATTATTTTTAACAAAAAAAAAAAAACACGAGACTTTACAATCACCAAGTCTGACATAATTTGCTAGTATGAAGTGCATACCAGCATATTATGGCTTAAACCTGCAGGGGGGACCCGATTTATGGCCAGCTTTACCCTAAAGCACCCAGTACAGGCTCGTTCAAAATGGGTGTCCAGTCTCCCATCTTTCCTTAATTACATACAGTGGGGACGGAAAGTGTTCAGACCCCCTTAAATTTTTCACTCTTTGTTATATTGCAGCCATTTGCTAAAATCATTTAAGTTAATTTTTTTCCTCATTAATGTACACACAGCACCCCATTATGACAGAAAAACAAAGATTGTTGAAATTTTTTGCAGATTTATTAAAAGAAAAACTGAAATATCACATGGTCCTAAGTATTCAGACCCTTTGCTCAGTATTTAGTAGAAGCACCCTTTTGATCTAATACAGCCATGAGTCTTTTTGGGAAAGATGCAACAAGTTTTTCACACCTGGATTTGGGGATCCTCTGCCATTCCTCCTTACAGATCCTCTCCAGTTCTGTCAGGTTGGATGGTAAATGTTGGTGGACAGCCATTTTTAGGTCTCTCTAGAGATGCTCAATTGGGTATAAGTTAGGGCTCTGGCTGGGCCATTCAAGAACAGTCACAGAGTTGTTGTGAAGCCACTCCATTATTTTAGCTGTGTGCTTAGGGTCATTGTCTTGTTGGAAGGTAAACCTTCGGCCCAGTCTGAGGTCCTGAGTACTCTGGAGAAGGTTTTCGTCCAGGATATCCCTGTACTTGGCCGCATTCATCTTTCCCTCGATTGCAACCAGTCGTCCTGTTCCTGCAGCTGAAAAACACCCCCACAGCATGATGTTGCCACCAGCATGCTTCACTGTTGGTACTGTATTGGACATGTGATGAGCAGTGCCTGGTTTTCTCCACACATACCGCTTAGAATTAAGGCCAAAAAGTTCTATCTTGGTCTCATCAGACCAGAGAATCTTATTTCTCGCCATCTTGGAGTCCTTCAGGTGTTTTTTAGCAAACTCCATGTGGGCTTTCATGTGTCTTGCACTGAGGAGAGGCTTCCGTCGGGCCACTCTGCCATAAAGCCCCGACTGGCGGAGGGCTGCAGTGATGGTTGACTTTCTACAACTTTCTCCCATCTCCTGACTGCATCTCTGGGTTCTTCTTTACCTACTCCCCCGATAGCTCAGTTTGGCCGGACGGCCAGCTCTAGGAAGGGTTCTGGTCATCCCAAACGGCTTCCATTTAAGGATTATGGAGGCCACTGTGCTCTTAGGAACCTTAAGTGCAGCAGAAATGTTTTTGTAACCTTGGCCAGATCTGTGCCTTGCCACAATTCTGTTTCTGAGCTCTTCAGGCAGTTCCTTTGACCTCATGATTCTCATTTGCTCTGACATGCACTGTGAGCTATAAGGTCTTATATAGACAGGTGTGTGGCTTTCCTAATGAAGTCCAATCAGTATAATTAAACACAGCTGGACTCAAATGAAGGTGTAGAACCATCTCAAGGATGATCAGAAGAAATCGACAGCACCTGAGTTAAATATATGAGTGTCACAGCAAAGGGTCTGAATACTTAGGACCATGTGATATTTCAGTTGTTCTTTTTTAATAAATCTGCAAAAATGTCAACAATTCTGTGTTTTTTCTGTCAATATGGGGTGCTGTGTGTACATTAATGAGGAAAAAAAATGAACTTAAAATGATTTTAGCAAATGGCTGCGATATAACAGAGTGAAAAATTTAAGGGGGTCTGAATACTTTCCGTCCCCACTGTATCTGTCAACATTTTGAGTCATAGGAGAGAAGTGCAGAGCAGCATTTGCAGAAAGAACAATTGTTCTCTGCAGAAGAGTGGATCTTCTGTCTTCACAAACATCGACTGAAATAGAAACAGACGGAATTCTGTGCACCAATACAAAATGATCCTTATTATAGTCATACCGATGAGGCCTACACTACTGTTCTATTCCACCATATCTCTCTGAGCTCCTATGTTAAATAGAAACTATTGTATGTCAACCTGCTGCTGGGGTAGACAGGGAGAACCAGGACGGAGTTTTCAAACAAATCATGGGCTACCTGTCAGCTAGGTCTACAGTATATAACCACCTGCTGACCGCAATACTTATATACACACGTTGCAGCTTGCAAATGGTTTAACGGAATTATGGCTGAACCATCAGCCATAAGCCCAGTATTTTTTTTTTTTTTTCTTCAGCTGGCGATTCTCTCTCTCTCTCATGAAAGTTGTCTAAGCGGCCAATTAGCCGCTGGATTGCTTTCAGAAGTAGTGGGAGGGGTCGCCTTACCCCCTCCGGCTGGTAAGTTCAGACCGGTGAGCCCGAGAAACAATCCGACGGCTAGCATGGCTGGTCACAGAGGTGAACAGAGACCAAATCGTCTCTGATCACCTTTATGATCTTGGAGGACCGGAGCGATGTCATGAAATTAGGGCTGCAACTAACGATTATTTTCATAATCGATTACTTGGCCGATTATTGTTTCGATTCATTGAGTAATGGGTTAATAACCTTAAAAAAAAAAGTGTGGTGTATAATTTAGTTAATACGTAAAGTTTTTAAAAAAAGGCAATTTATTCTTAAATATATCTCTATGCAGTGGTAAATTTAAATAACCATCTATATGGTTAGGGAGCAAAATATCTAATCCACTCTGAGAATAACAGATAGAAGAGATATACTGTATATACTATTAGAGGAGAGATATCCTGTATATACTATTAGAGGAGAGATATACTGTATATACTATTAGAGGAGATATATCCTGTATATACTATCAGTGGCGTCACTAGGGTTGGTGTCACCCGGTGCCAAAAAAATTGGTGTCACCCCCCTCCACCAACTACCTCAGTACAGACCCCCCCTCCACTAACTACAGACCCCCTTCCATCAATATAGACCCCCCCCACTAAGTACAGACTCCCCTCCCTCAGTACAGACCCCCGCTCAGTGCAGACCCCCTTTCCTCAGTATAGACCCCCCACTAAGTACTGACCCCCTCCCTCAGTACAGACCTCCCATCAGTACAGAAACCCTCCCTCAGTACAGAGTCTGCAGACCCCCCTCCATCAGTATCAACCTCCCACCTCAGTGCAGACCGCCCCATCAGTACATACACACCCCCCCCCCCCAGTGCTGACCCCTATCAGTATAGAATCCCCCGTCAGTGCAGACTCCCCCATCAGTATAAAATCCCCCCCTCAGTGCAGAGCTCCCCATTAGTATAGACATCCCCCTCAGTGCAGAGCCCCCCCATTAGTATAGAATCCCCCTCAGTGCAGAGCCCCCCCATTAGTATAGAATCCCCCTCAGTGCAGAGCCCCCCCATTAGTATAGAATCCCCCTCAGTGCAGAGCCCCCCCATTAGTATAGAATCCCCCTCAGTGCAGAGCCCCCCCATTAGTATAGAATCCCCCTCAGTGCAGAGCCCCCCCATTAGTATAGAATCCCCCTCAGTGCAGAGCCCCCCCATTAGTATAGAATCCCCATCAGTGCAGAGCCCCCCCATTAGTATAGAATCCCCATCAGTGCAGAGCCCCCCATTAGTATAGAATCCCCCTCAGTGCAGAGCCCCCCATTAGTATAGAATCCCCCTCAGTGCAGAGCCCCCCATTAGTATAGAATCCCCCTCAGTGCAGAGCCCCCCATTAGTATAGAATCCCCCTCAGTGCAGAGCCCCCCATTAGTATAGAATCCCCCTCAGTGCAGAGCCCCCCATTTGTATAGAATCCCCCTCAGTGCAGAGCCCCCCATTTGTATAGAATCCCCCTCAGTGCAGAGCCCCCCATTAGTATAGAATCCCCCCAGTGCAGAGCCCCCATTAGTATAGAATCCCCCAGTGCAGCGCCCCCCATTAGTATAGAATCCCCCTCAGTGCAGCGCCCCCCATTAGTATAGAATCCCCCTCAGTGCAGCGCCCCCTATTAGTATAGAATCCCTCCCAGTGCAGAGCCCCCATTAGTATAGAATCCCCCAGTGCAGCGCCCCCCATTAGTATAGAATCCCCCTCAGTGCAGCGCCCCCCATTAGTATAGAATCCCGCTCAGTGCAGAGCCCCCCATTAGTATAGAATCCCGCTCAGTGCAGAGCCCCCCATTAGTATAGAATCCCCCTCAGTGTAGCGCCCCCCATTAGTATAGAATCCCCCTCAGTGCAGCGCCCCCCATTAGTATAGAATCCCCCTCAGTGCAGCGCCCCCCATTAGTATAGAATCCCCCTCAGTGCAGCGCCCCCCATTAGTATAGAATCCCCCTCAGTGCAGAGCCCCCCATTAGTATAGAATCCCCCCAGTGCAGAGCCCCCATTAGTATAGAATCCCCCTCAGTGCAGCGCCCCCCATTAGTATAGAATCCCCCTGCACATGTCCACCCACATACTGTATGCATAAAGTTTACAGACCTCAGAACAGCGCGGACAGATGCACACAGCCGTGTGTGTCCCTCGGGCTCCTCCTCCTCCTGTGTGAAGTAAACAGAGAGGAGGGGGAGGCGGCTTCAGTCCGCTGTGCTGAGGGACACAGCACAAGCCGCAGCGGGCGGTGTGTGCCGCTACCTACGGGTGTCACCCCTCTGGCGGGTGTCACCCGGTGCGGCCCGCACCCCCCGCACCCACCTAACAACGCCACTGTATACTATTAGAGGAGAGATATACTGTATATACTATTAGAGGAGAGATATACTGTATATACTATTAAAGGGTGAATCTGGTAAATATCATCAGACTCAGATCAATTTTTTTAATTTAAAAAAACAGAAACAAATGTCTTCTCTCAAAAAAATTTAATTTTAAGAACGTTTGTTCGATTTTCTAATCATTAGTGGGGTCAAATTGATGTTCATTTTCAACCACAGTGATGGGAAAATTTGGAAATAATAGAAAACTTCTTGGTGAAAGGAATTTTCAGACAGTGTGTGGTTTTCATTCAGAAATTACATTCATTTTAAAACACAGAATGTTAAAAACAAGTGAAAATTTCAAACAACATTCTTTCATTCAGCGAATGTACAAAGATTTTTCATCTGAATATTCTCGTCTGAAAATTGATCCGTGTGGCCAGCACAAGGGTCGGTACACACCTATGCAGTTTACTTTTGATCTGTTTCTGCAGTGCTTCTGCTGTGTGTTTTGATTTTTGCACAAGTGATTTTGCTGCGATTTGCGTTTTTGAATTTATTGTTGGACAGACCCGACCCTTTCCAAATACGCAGCGGCTGAAAAAAGCATAGATGTGAACGTGTGTGTAAATGAACTGTCATGCGTTTCTACAAAAAGCACATAGGTTTGAACCAGGCCTAAGATGTTTAGTAACATAATGGGGTTAAAAAAAAAAAAAAAAAAAAAAAAAAAACACACACTAAAATTAGCCCTTTTATAGTACAAAAAAAAAAAAAAAAAAAAAGCAAATAATCACTACTGTAAGAGGTACATTTTTTTTTTTTTTTACTGTAGAACTGTGAAAGTAATATTTACACTAGCTATTAATTGCTCTATTTGTACTATAAAGGGCTCATTTTAGTTTTTTTTTAACCCCATTATGTTAATGGCCGATTAATCGATTATGAAAATAGTAATCGATTAATTTCATAATCGATTAGTTGTTTCAGCCCTACATGAAATCACTTCCATTTAAAGTGGAGTTCCACCCACTTTTACAACTCTTCAGCATCCCTCACTAAACTGTGCACTGTAAACAAATTGGATATTTTTTAATTTTTTTTCTCAGCACCTACTGTATATCTGTTGTATTCATTTTTCACTTCCTCCTCCCTGCCCGCGGCCCATCGCATCATTTCCTGTTTGCAATGCCTTCTGGGAAGGGGCGGCAACTTCCTCTGACACTGCCGTTGCTATGGAAACCTGACCAGAAATCTATTACACCGCTTGTGCTGCACTGAGCATGTGCGAGATCTGCAAGGATGAGATCCAGGAAGAAATACAGTCTGGCTTCAGATGCCCACACTTAAGATGGCCACGGCCTGCTGTAAGTTTATAAAATAACAAACTACTGCTATAAACTAACAAAACAGACCTTAGTTTACAGACTAACTTTACTAGAATACATTAAGCTTGTGTATTATAGGGGTATTTTTATTTAAAAAGTATAATTTCGGCCGGAACACCACTTTAAGAAGAAAGAAGAGGAAAATTTTCTGTTAAAAAATTTATTCATTTTGAGAAAAGTTTTTCATCCTGCACCTTTGTATTTTCCCATCACTGCAATAGAAAAAAAATAAAATGGAAGAGCATCAATTTGATGCCATTAACAATGACAAAATTTAAATTTTTGAAGGAAAATTGTACTAGTGTGTGGCCAGTTTTATTCATGCCCAGCAAGGATATATAAAGACTCACACCTTGAAAAGTAAGGACATCAATGCAGCAAGTAAATTGCAGAGAGAAAGGTATTTTTTCCCCAAAATCCACCAGTGTAGAATTACAATGTAAGCTTCTGCTCACACCTAAGCGATCAGCCAGGCCTTCCCAGAAGTGCGACACCAGTCGACAATAAGATTTTCATTTTATTCCTTTGGCCTGTTTACATCTGAGTGATGTCCTGTCACACCAAAGATGTACAGGCCCTTTTGGGGCCTTATAGGACTTCAATTATTGGAGCACCTGAAAAAATGTACATAACACATTTTCACATCAGTCAGTCTCTTCCTCCTAGTAATCTGCTTTTTCATTGGCCTAAATAACGCTTAAAAAAAAAAAAAATATATTATATATATATATATATATATATATATATATATATATATATATATATATATATATATATATATATATATATATATATATATATATATATATATATAATTTTTTTATTAATAATAATAATAATAATAATATTATTATTATTATTATTATTAATACCCTTGAAGAAGCCAGCACTCAAGTGTGTACCAGGCTTAAAGCTGAACATACACTACGTGAACTGTGGCAAGTTCCAGCTAAATTCTCCCCACGGTTGGCCCTATCATCGCTCTGTTACTCCTGACATTCTTTGGATTGAAAAACCAAAAGGAGCCAGGCAGAAAATTGGCAGTTAAACAGCGGTTGCATCCAATGAGATCCTATACAGTCTATGGTGCTGACTTTCAGAATACAATTGTCACATCAGGAGTTATCGCCATCCTGTTGCTATAGGTGTATGGCCATCCTAATATTTGGTGCCGTTCACATATTGTCCGTTGACTACAAATGCTCAACTAGTACAGCTACAATGGAAACCGAACACTAATTTTCCTCTGTGTATCCTGGTTTCCATTATTCACAGTGCTTGAATAGAAGATGAAAACCGTGTGAATGGACCATTACCGTCATGAATAGCTGCTGAATGGAAGGAGAGAATCACAGGCCGGCGTCTGACTAATCAGCAATTCAGCATTAACATCCATAAACATGTAACTTACTAGCAGGTCTGCATTTCTACATGTGATGACAGCAACTTATGAATTATACATAGCAGCCGATTCAATGCCATTCATGAGCGAGTCCACTATACAGGCCTGGAGAACAGGTCAGCATTAGTGCTCACATGTAATGGCAGCCCTTCTCCTCACAGTCATTCACTAACATGGAATCAGACAAGAATTTCAGTGTCAGGTCCTTTCAGCCGAGATCTAAACTGAAGAGATATTTTTGCATTTCAATCATCTTAAGATCTGAAGGATCTCATGTACCACAATGATGTGACTGTAGGGAAATAGAAGAACTGAATGCAAGGATTTCCTTGTTAATCAAAAAAAAAAAAAAAAAAAAAAAAAGGCAAATCCATCAGGTCATCTTGAAAACCCCCCAAAAAATAACCTGTTGCGATAGAAATACAGAGGCTGCCACTGTTGGCTTTCCCTTCTGAAAACACTAGTTGCCTGTCTGTCATACCAATGCTTTAGCTTTAAGGCTGAACTTCGGGAATGAGATAAAATGTACTCATGCAGTGAAGACCCCCCCCCCCCCACTTTACTGTAAGTATTAAATGCTTGTTTAGTCTACGGGTGCAGGGATAAGATGTATTACCCACATTATTGAAAGTACACCTACGGGAACATTTTCTAAAAAGCCCCTATGCAGTTCTAATATCAATATAGATGTATCATTGCACAGAGTGGTACTGTGAATACATGGACAATATAGACAATACAGAAGTGCAGTTCTATATGACCTGAACAGAACATACCTGAATGCTACAACAATTGCACCCCCCCCCCCCCCCCCGGCTCAGCTGCTGTAGCTAGACAGCAAAAGAGTGTACTGCGCATGCGTGCAGATTCAACAGTCTGGAGCGCCCACTACAGACAAAATGTAGCGTCCTGCAAATGGCAGATCAGAAGGGGATCAAATGGCCAGACGTTTTGTGCAGGTGTAATGGGAGCAGGTGCAGAATTTGAAAAAGTATCAGTGCTGGTATGGTCTATTCGGGGAATATGGAATTGCATAGAGCAGTGGTTCTCAACCTCGGGGTCGAATGATGATTTGCCAGGGGTCACCGAATCCTGGGCTGTTCCTAAAGCCCCTGCACCACTTTCCCAGCCTCTTTGCGGCCACCCAGCTGGGCTGTTTCTGGAGCCCGCGGCCACCCACTCAGCTTCTTCACAGCCGCCCATTCAGTTCACAGCATGGATTGGGGGGGGGCAGAGATTAGAGGTCAGCTGACTGGTGAGGAATGCAAAGTGGGAGGGGCTGGGGAGACCCTATCTCCCGATTTCGGCAAAAGTGTCACTGCTACAAAACACCACAAAGTCAGAGACACAGCGAGTAATGCTACCTGGGATTATAGTTGCCATTAAAAGTCCTCACTACAGTTCTCAGATCAGCAGATGACCCTGATCAAGAGCACCTAAAGTTGGCGGATCAGAACTCCCCCCAGCACTGCCACTCATCCCATTCCCCCCGCCAAGGAGTAAGAGAAGGAATAAAAATAGAGAATACATGGAAGGGAGAGGAAAAGAGGGGGAGGAACAAAGACAAAGACAAAAAAAAAAAGGGAGAGAAAGAATAAGAGAAAGAACATGAAAGTCGGCTAGAGAAAAAAAAAAAAAAAAAAAACACAAGAAATTAGGACAGAGAGAGATAAAAAGGAAAGAAAGGAGAACAGAGAGTGGTACATCCCAAAATGTACCATAAGGGGTTTCTGTACGAGTGGAGGAGGGCTCAGGGAGCGATAAATGTCCTTGGGTTAGGGGCACGAATTACTTGGTCTTGCCTTGGGTGCTGACAACCCACGCTACGAAAATAATTTTACTGTTAGGGGTCCCCACAACTTTGGAAATTTTATCAAGGGGTCACGGCACTAGAAAGGTTGAGAACCACTGGGCTAGAGCGAGTTTTTGTAAAAATGATGATAAAGGGGACTGTAATCTGGGCTCCAGCAGGGACACAAATCTAGACAACTGGTTTCCCACAGCGTCTGCTCTAAGCAGCTTTGGACCATGGTCGCAGGTGTGCCTCCCTGTGTACAATACAGGGTTAATATCCTAGCACTGCACATGATGATGCTGAGGGACCACCCACAGCCAATAATGTCAGTAATCAATCTTATCCCTGCACCCCTATACTAAACAAGTATTTAAAGTGTAATTAAACTCCACTTTTGAACTTTTACCTACAGGTAAGGCTTAGCTGTAGTTACAGTGAATATCTCCTAAAAAAAAAAAAAAAAAAAAAAAACAACTTTAGGATATTCACTCAACATTCAGGAGTTCTGTGCCAGAGCATGAATGGGAGTGATGTCACTGTGGCCCTGGTCACTCATACAGTCAGGGCCCACAAACCTGGAAGGAAGATCAGGTGAAGATGGCAGCATCGGGGAGCCATGACAGCGATGTGTCCAGGTAAGTCTGTCATAATGTGCTAGTATGTGGTACATGCTAGTACTTTAACCTGCAGGGGGGAGGGCCCCCCTTTTTCTAGCAGTTTACTACCACTTTAGCTCCTGCCGTGGGGAGGGCCAACTGCAAGGCACACCATGGATCCCCAATGTGGGTACAAAGCTTTATTCAGCGATCACATTGTTACAGCAGACAAAGCATGTGACATCCTCATTGGCTTCTCCTGCTGTCAATTACAGCCAGTGAGGAAGGGGGGGGGGAATCCCCCGAGCCCCACTTTGTCTTATGGACACACAGATTGGGGCTCAGGAGTCAACATGTACAAGTTCCCTCATAGCAAGCGGCTTGCATTGGGGGCACTCAGCTGGGGAGGGGGGTGCAGGATCCAGAGTGCCAGCAGGGGACCCGAGAAGAGGAGGATCAGGCTTTAAATTTAATTTTGACTTTAATAACACTTTAAAAAACAAACACGTTATACTTACCTGCTCTGTGCAGTGGTTTTGCACAGAGCATTTAAAGTTTAACATGTTTGGTTTTTAAAGTGATATTGAAGTCAAAATTAAAGAAAAAAGGGACATGCTTTTGAGGATAATGAGGTGAATATTTTGGACAGAGAGGCCAACTGGTTTCACAAGACATTTAAGAGGATAACTACGTCAAACTGGAACAACCATCACTGAACAGGGTGAGGCCTGCGACACCATCTGTTTTCCACACATTCAGCCATATAAATTGTAGAACTATGAAGTCTTCCTGACACCAAGGATAGGATGTTAAGTTAAACAGGATGGTGTCACAATTTTCAGCCCTCTCATCATGTCATTCGATAACCAGACCAGTGTGTTGGTGCCACCTGCGTGGATGTAAATGCTGATAATCAATTGTCAATATAAATGTATTTTCTTGACGCTCATTAGAACTGAAGACGTGGATTGGTAAACTACGAAACGTCTTCAAAATTATAGAACAAGTCCACCTAAATGTGACCAACTACTAGATCTATCATGAACTGGATAAAAGTGACCCTTCTCAGACATTGTCATCTGCTGTCTTCTTCTATCTCTCTTGATGTGGGAATCTCAAAGCATTCTCTTTAAGGGCTGGTTCCCAGTGGTGAGATGTCGGAGATCAGATGTGATTCGCACCCCATTGCAGTGCAAATCACATGCGATTTCAGCCATAAAGATAGTATGGCTGAATCTGCATCAAACTCGCACAGTACCTTTTTTTTTGGTCCGCAGCAGAATTGGATCGCATGGGTGTGAACACCCATGTGATACGATTCCTGTTCGAGTTTGCAGATCGCACTGCGATATGCAAACTGATTTGGGGGCGTCATTAACTTAACTGGCACTCCGAGCAGTTTACATAGGGCAGCGTGAACTGCTACTGGGAGACATGCGATGCGGGAACCCGTAGTGGATTCGCAGGGTTGCCGCATCGCAGCAGTGTGAACCGGCCCTCAAGGACAATTCCACATCTGCAATCCCACTATTTCAGATATGTGGATGGTACAGCATGACCATCCTAATAAAACAGCCGAGCAGCAAAGAACCTGTTCTGTCTGAAGCTGCAATCATTCATGGAGGACTGTAGCTTGGTGAGCAGCGATTACTTTTGCCGGATGGTAGGGACAAAAACAATACAATAAAAAACGGAAACAACCTAACAAAGATCACACCCAATGCAGATGTTCCAGCACTACAGAAAATTAAATCCCCATGTTACACAAATCAAGAATGCAATATTCACAACCTTGAATATCTAATTCAATGTTTTTCTTCAATCTGAAGGCAGAGCAGAAGTTACGTCCATCCATGGAATCATAGTGGACCTCATTTATAAACTGAATATGAGAAGAAGAACACCAGAGAACTTTAGAGCATCCATGAAGATTCTATCCTCTGCTGCAAACTGATTAGCGAATAGGAAAAATTCTGAACCTGATTGGTCATTATAAGTTACCTGCCATTTTCATAAGAGATTTATAAATACGGCCCTCTATGGCTCAGCTTTCAAAAGTAAAAGAATACTAGAACATTCCTGTACAATTAGTGTAAAAATCAAATCTCACGCTCAAAACAATAATAATTATGTGCAAAGCTGCGGTACCCAAAGTTATTGTAAACTTTCTTAAAAACACAAAAGAAAAAAAAAAAACACTGCACTTCACTGTAATCACTAACTATACATAATCTACCACTTGTGCCGAATAACCAACAGTTACTAGTGGTGCACCGAAATTGCGGCCGAAAGAAAAAAGTGCCACCTAAAGATTGTCTCATGGAACATTAAAAGGCTTAGTTCTCCAAGTAAGCACATGTCAGTCCTTAGACATTTGAAGCGTCTCCGGACACATATGGTGTTGCTTCAAGAGACGCATCTGTCTGCAGATGATTTAACCCGTCTTCGCAAACTATGGGTTGTTACCAGGGCTTTTTTCCCCCTCAGAAAATAGGTGCAGGAACTCCTTGTCTCCGCCCCCTACCCACCTCTGAGCTCCGTATCTTGGTTCCACCCTCTACCCACCTCCCAGTACCGCCCCTTTTAGAGAATACAGAACCAAGTATAATTTTGTGGTGCTAAATACATTTGTATGGAATATGTTATTGATAACAGTCAAGTAGATTCCCTGCAGCTAGCAACAATAGTGCCCCCACACAACAATAGACTCCCCCAGCAACAATGGACTCCACCCCAGCAACAATAGATCCCCCACACAACAATAGATCCCCCACACAACAAAAGATTCTCCCCCGCAAAATTAGACCCCCAGCAACAACAGATCTCCCAGCAGCCAGCAACAATAGACCTCTCCCTCAACAGTACATTCCTACCAGCAACATAAGACCCCCCCCAACAACAATAGACCCTCACACAAAAACAGATCCCCGCAAGGGACAATAGATCCCCCAGCAGCCAGCATCACTAGCCCTCCAGCACACCCTACACCTGTTTCTAGTACATAATTCACTGCTGGAGGTGCCGGAACTGCGTTCCCCCTCGTTCACGCTGAAAAAATGCCCTGGTTGGTACTGTATATGGTTCACCAGCCATAGGCCGTAAGGCTGGAATAGCTATATTGCGCCACAAAAACTTGAACCACTATTAGAGATGTTAAGACGCTGAGAGCCCGAGTCAGCCGCTCCCACCCCCTCCACAGCCTAGCACTCCAGTGAGCGCGGGGGGGGACACAGAGCAGAGAGCTGCTGACTGAGGGCCAGTTCACGTCACTTGCAGTCCAGTGCATTTTTTTCTGCATCAAAAACACATGAAAAGTAAGTTATATGGTTTTTAATGGCATAGTTCACACCAGTGCTTGCAGTTCCAGAAATTTTTTTTTAGAACATGCTGCATTTTTCCTGCACTGGCATGCTGTAAATAAAAAAGCATCAAAATCGCACTGGAACACACGTCCTTATTTAGGGCAGGTTCACACTGCTGTGATGTCAGACATCGCATGTGATTCGCACCGCACTGCTTCGCAAATCACATGCGATGTCTGTGCGAGGCGAATTCAGCCAGATTGTATGGCTGATTTTGCATTGCAAAATGGTGCAGAACCCTTCTTTTGGTCCGTACCAAAAACACCCATGCGATCCAAATCCTGTCTGAAGTGACAGTTTGCACTGCGATATGCCAACCAATCTGGCGGTGTCGTTAACTTTTTATTGACAACTGCAGCGGTTCGCATAGGGCAGTGTGAACCACTGGCGGGTGACATGCAATGCAGGAACCAGTAATGGATTTGCACGGGTTCTCACATCGCAGTAGTGTGAACCGGCCCTTGAGGTTAAGGAAAAAAAATTAAAAAACGCACTGGACTGCATCAAAAATGCACATGCAGAAAAGCACTTGGAACGCATGTGGACTGTGTTTCTATGCTGTGAACTGGCCCTGACATTCACCAGCTATCTGCTCATGGAGCTGTGAGAACTGAGCGATTGGGAGTGTTAAAAATCGCTCGGTTCTCTGTGCTGGAGATAGCAGGGACAGATGCAGCAAAGGAAAAAAACAAAACAAAACAAAACACACACACACACACACACACACACACACACACACACACACACACACACACACACACACACACACACACACACACACACACACACACACACACACACACACACACACCTCTTTTAATGAATACAGGACAGTGCAGTTTTTTTCTTTTGTATTCCTGTACAATTGTTATTTGATGAATAATGTGGTCTGAAGACACATCACTGTGATGCAGGAAATACCTGTTTCCTGAAATGAAAAACACTACAAAGAAAAATATCAGATCCGCTGTGTCACCATCTTTAAATCGCACAGGATTAAAGCCATCAAAGCATGACCACATGTACATTTGATGTCGGAGCATTTTAGATACCCTTGGAATCTAAGGGAATAAGCTTCCAGATTATACGAGGGATAAAACAATAAGGCTGTATTCACACAGGAACAGACAGCTGCTGGAGTGCTTTACCTCTGTAGCAGATGTGCGATCCCGACTGCGGTAGGGAGCAGTGTGGTGCGCAGTATTCATACAGTTCTAGGGTGCTCTGTCATGTGAAGATGTGCATTTACCCCACTGACTTCCTTTTGCCAGATGTTCTACACTTCTAAAATCTACTAAAAACAGTGTGGATGAGGGAATCTGAGATACTGGGTCAAAGCTATTGTGTTGACAATTTGTACCAAAAATGTATTCATTCTAAAAAAGATGGCCTTCGTTTCAGTAAAGAAAGAGCTGAGATATTTTTGAACCATACAATCTACCCCTCCTCTTTTGTGTTGAATTACTCAAATAATATAATAATGTGAAATCAAGTGAAACTGCAAATTCTCTATATGATTATCTAAAGTGCAAGTGCTTATTCACTGAATACATATCCGTGATGTCGCAACATTCAATGTGTTGAAAACAACATTCTCAAATCCATAAACAATGGTGCATGTAATAAAATTAAACTTGTGCAAAAACTATTAAATTACCATCTGACAAACCAAAAACTAAGAAGTGTATAAAACAAAAAATAATATATATATATATATATATATTATTTATTTATTTATTTATTTTCTTAAAACAAAAGAACAGCCGCTTGCTATCCCCCAAAGTGCATCCGTGCAAAAATAGGTTAGAAAAATTCCAAAATTCAAAACACAGTTCACAATCAAAAGACTGAAACAGCATGATCCAACACTTCTTAGATTCAGATGGTCAATAGGCTCCTTTCATGTGTTAACGTCCTAACGTGAGGACATTAACACAACAAAACTAGTAGAGCAGAGGCTAGGACACTGACACCATCAAGCCATTTTATAGAGATCAGGCTCTCGGGTTTTGGAACATAGCTAGGAGCAGAGGATCACATTATTAATAACACACGATTGTTCCCTAGCGTCAGGCAAACACTTAAGAAATGTGAGTGTATTTTCAAAATGTTTTAAAACAAGATTACACAATGGAAGATTTTCTCTTTCTTCTTCCCCTTAAAAGGGATTGTAAACCCTTGTTTTTTCACCTTAATGCATAGGATGTGAAAAAACACTTCTCACTGAGCAGCCCCCCAGCCCACCCGTTTTACTCACCTGAGCCCATTCGTTCCCCCGTCGGAGTTCTCGGCTCTTGACTGGATAGATTGATAGCAGCGCAGCCATTGGCTCCCGCTGCTATCAATCAAATCCAATGACGGGGGCGCCGGGGCCGAGTCCGGCATTCTGTGTCTATGGACGCAAATGCTGGACTCGGGAGCGCACCCGCACAATAACCCCCAGGGAGAGCGCTTCTCCTAGGGGGTTTACCAATGCAGGGGAGGAGCCATGAGCGCCGTTGGGGGACCCCAGAAGACCACGATTGGGGCCATTCTGTGCAGAACGAACTGCACAGTGGGAGGTAAGATATTTATATAAAAAAAAAAAAAAAAAAAAAAAAAAAACACACCACACACACCCCCATAACAAAAACAGGGTTCACAACCGCTTTAATTGCCGGTGGTTCATTGTGGGAGAAATACTGACAGGTGGAGAGACTGAAATCAGCAGAGTGGAGAGAGATACAGCATCACGCTACTGCAGACTTGGAAACGGATCATCCACAAGGGTTGGAGGAGATACTAACAGGCTGAGAAGTTGGAGTCCACGGAGTAGGAATAATCCAAATATTTTATTCTGTGCAATTGCTGGTCTATAAATTTTACCAGCCACACCTGTTGGCGAGTCACTTTAGAACTTTTCTGATGAAAGGAGACTTTTGGCCATCTGAATCTAAGAAGTGTTGGATCATGCCGTTTCAGCCTTTTGATTGATTTGAGTTTTGGAATTTTTTGAACCCTCTTTTTATGGAGATGGAGATGATGTAGGAGATAAAGACAGAGATATACAACACACACACACACACACACACACACACATATATTTTTTTTTTTTTTTTTTAATACAATATATTTTTTTTCCCCCACACACATAATTATGGCACATATATGGTGTTGCACAGTTTATGATTGGATGTACATAAATTTAGTTATTTTGGCATTTTATACATTTTTTATATAGTTTTTGGTTTGTCACATGGTAATTAATAGTTTTTTTTGCAGGAGTTTCATTTTATTACATGCACCATTGTTTATGGATTTGAGAATGTTGTTTTCAACACATTGAATGTTGCGACATCATGGATATGTATTCAGTGAATAAGCACTTGCACTTTAGATATTCATATAGAGAATTTGCAGTTTCTCTTGATTTCACATTATTTATTATTTTATTTAAGTAACTCCACACATAAGAGGGGTAGATTGTTTCAGTAAAGGGCTGAGATTTTTGAACCATACAAAGTCCATCTTTTTTTAGAATTAATACATATTTGGTACAAATTGTCAACACAATTGTGGACATTGCAGAGTTTTGCGCTGCAAACTTATTTATTTCATTATCTACTAGTATTTTACAAGGATTGAGCAGCAGCATTCTCAATTGGGGATCCACAATTGTCCAGGTAGTTCTGTGGAGCCGATTCCTCTCTCTGTTGTGTGACTGGGTCAAAGCTGTTAGATTGTTGACGGCAGAGGCCAGGTAAGCAGATCGGGCACCTGGTGTCTTCAATCTCTATGGGCTGAGCACAGAGAAAGGATCAGGTCTAACGTACACCTGATTTTTCAATAAGGACTACCTGTCTTTGCCTCTGTACTATCACATAAGGTAGTCCTCAACCCTCCCTAGTGATAGCGATTACATAAAATAAATAAAAGCAGAACCAATAAAGAAAAAGGAACCACACACCCTGAGGATGCATGAATATAAAATATATATTCATAAAATGAATATAAAATCTATTGCATGCATTGTTGGATAGCCTCAGACATGCCAGAGGTAGGAGAATCACCTAAAAGGTTAACCTCTAAATTTATGAGCTGTACCAGTTTTTAACGTGTCACACATTTACAATTTTAGTTCTTTGAAGTGGTGCAAGCTTGAGACAATCAGCTTCATCTTCAATATTTAATGGACATTTAGACTATATATGTTCATGTGCATTTTATACTGATAATACAGAGATTATAAACATTTACACAATATTCCCCTTTCCCCATGATTTTACACTGACCTTTTTTATTTCACTTTTGCCCACCCCGCTGAAAACAATCCATAGGAGAACATTGATTTCTATCACTTCCAGTGATAAAGTCACAATAACTTTAAGGGATTGTTAAGTCTCGTTTTTTTCCCCTATAAAAATAACAAACGTGTCATACTTACCTGCTCTGTGCAGTGGATTTGCACAAAGCAGCCCGGATCCTCCTCTTCTCGGGTCCATCATCGGTGCCTCCTGGCCCCTCCCTCCTGTTCAGTGCCCCCACAGCAAGCATCTTGCTATGGGAGCACCCGAGCCGAGTGACTGCTCCGTGTGTCCATTCAGACACGGAGCCCTGACCCGGACCCATCCCCCCTCTCTCTTCTGATTGGCTAGCTGACTGATTGACAGCCACAGGAGCCAATGGCGCTGCTGCTGTGTCTCAGCAAATCAGGGGGAGAGTCCCGGACAGCGAAGACACCGGTGAACATCTCTGGAGACAGATGGGGCTCAGGTAAGTAATTAGGGGAGCTGCTACACAGAGAAGGTTTTTTTTTTTTTTTTTTTTTTTTATCTTAACCACTTTAACTGACAATTGCGCAGTCGTGCGACGTTGTACCCAAACAAAATTGAAGTCCTTTTTTTCCCCACAAATAGAGCTTTCTGTTGGTGGCATTTGATCGCCTCTGCGGTTTTTATTTTTGCGCTATTAAAAAAAAAAAAAAAAAAAGGGAAGCAACAATTTGAAAAAACACAAAACACAATATTTTGTACTTTTTGCTATAATAAATATCCCCCCCCCTTTTTTTTTTTAAGCAAATTTTTTCTCAGTTTAGGCCGATATGTATTCATCTACATATTTTTGGTAAAAAAAATTTAAAAAATAATATTGCAAAAAGCGTATATTGGATTGGTTTGCGCAAAAGTTAGCATCTACAAAATAGGGGATAGATTTATAGCATTTATTATTTATTTATTTATTTTTTTTACTAGTAATGGCGGCAATCGGCGATTTTTATCATGACTGCGACATTTTGGTGGACAATTTTGACACATTTTTGGAACCATGGCATTAATACAGCGATCAGTGCGATTAAAAATGCATTGATTACTGTTAAAATGTCACTGGCAGTGAAGGGGTTAACACTAGGGGGTTAAGTGTGTTCCCTGGGAGGTGATTCTAACTGAAGGGGGAGGGGGACTAACTAGAGGAAGTGACAGATCGTGGTTCCTAGCTAATAGCAACACACGATCTGTCACTCCTCTCAGAACAGGACAGGGAAGGGTGCGTTTACACACCCTCACCCCTGTTCTGCGTCTCCTGCTAATGATCGCTCGTGGCCAGCGGTCATCGCAACCGTCGGCCAGGAGCATTGGCACCCCTGCTGTGCAGTGGGCGCACGCCTGCTATCCGAACCCTGCGAGCCAACGTATAGCAACGTGGTTTCACGCAGGGGAGCCAGTATAACTGCGGCGGCTGGTCCGGAAGTGGTTAATGCATTAAGAGCCTTTACAACTCCTTTCACTTTTAGGAGTAGAAAGATTCTAAAACAATGCATCCCATGTTCATGGGGTACTGGGAACCCCAAATATGAGAAGTATAATATTTTTTGTGTTTGAAGACATGACTAACTCCTGCCTTAACTTTCTCATGTAAATTTACCATCTAAATACAGATTCTGATGTACTGTATATTTTTCCTATTTAATTATACAAAGAACACAAACTGAAGAACATATGATGAGCTGTAGATAGTTTCCTATGTTTTAAATGAAATGTATAAACATTTTATATTTACTATTGTTAGACCAAAAGATGTTTAATGGCTACCAAACCCCTGCTGCATGATGTGTGGCCCTCAGCAGTCTGTAGTGGGAACACTGATTAGGGTAATACTATTGATCTTTACTATCCTCATGTAACATCTTTCCAGTTTTGTATTATCTTCTCCAGAATATCCCCAGCCAACAATGTATCCTTGTCTACAATCTCTGACCCTTGCATAGTCAGTCTGGTTGAAGAAAGAAAAGTCCATCTATTTCAACCAATTAAAAAAAAATAATAATAATAATAATAATAATAATAATAATAATAATAATAATAAAAAAAAAAAAAAAAAGGAAGAAGGAGGGGGGGGGGGGGGGGAATAAGGAAGATTTTTTTTTTTTTTTACAATCCCATACCCACTGTTGATCCAGAGGAAGGCAAAAACCCCAGCAAAGCATGA